>NC_081411.1:351072459-351372459 GCF_030272615.1 Cryptomeria japonica | reverse complement strand
TTGAAGCACCACAAGTCCCTTGACTTGGAATTTAGTAAAATACATATAATTAGATTACCTTGCAAAATAGCTTAGTCATGGTCACATAAAGCTTGGATTTGATGATCTTATGCCTTAAGATTGATCACCTTTCATCAGTGAGGTACACCTTGTACTTAACCTTTTTTTTCTGATTTTCAAAACTCTTATTAAGAACTTTGATCTCTAAGACATTGTCTTTTCCGTAGATCTCCTCTCAATTTTATACATAGGATCACAATAAATGATGAATGATCATATTCTTATTATTTTGATATAACAAATACATGATTTGGGATTTTATAAAATGATAAACATTTTCTTCATGATAACAATCATACAAATATCTCAATTGGAAACTGAGGCTACGAAAGCCCTAAAAAAATTGTACTAGCTTTTTCCCTTCTACTATCTCTTTGCTAGCTTTCTTCTCTTTGCTGGTCTTTTGCTGCCTCTGGACTGTAATTCTTTTGGTTTTACTCATGGCAGCTTTTTTATTTAGTTTTTTGTTGAAGGGTTTCGGGTCCCTTCAAAACCCGTTTGTTCCGTAATAAAAAATAATCATACAAATATCATTAATTTTGTCATCGATTGAATATTCTTGTATAGATACCTAATATAAGGTGGTGCTAACCTACAATCATCAAACGATCGATTAAAACTCATCTGCAATAAAAATTCAAAAAAAATATCCAGTAATCAAAATTCATCTTTAACCATTAAATTAACTGATGTTTAAAATTAACACAAAGATAACACCCTTACTTTATTTTATTATTCTATGCATGCCGAAATTAAAGAGAATTTGAAATGCGACTATATTATCCTCTATATATTATAAATGCATTATAATAAATATTGGCGCATTCTAGAAAGGGGATAGCCATTCCCCAGAATTTGTGGCCTCTTATCGTTGCATTCTAGAGAGGGGATAGCCATTCCCCACTGTCATCTGTCACTGAAGGTAACAGTCATTTATTACTTTGCTTGAAATCTTTTTTTCTTCTGAGAAAATTCCACTTCATTTCAGTTCATTAAGTCTTCCAATGTCTGACTTGATCTTAGAGTAACACGGTGAATGGACTGTGGGTGCAGCAGAGAATTTCTATCCCAGGTAACGCCTTTCGCATTAGAGAGAGTCTGGAAGGTCTATAAGTAATCGATGAGCAGTCACTTGGTAGAAGAACACATTGTCATTATCATTATTCTATCGCATAAATAAAGCTTAGTTTATCCCAAGAAAGCTTTGCTTATACCACGAACGGGAACAGAAGCAGGTAGTGGCTGCTGACTAAAGAAAAGATTTTCATACCGACTATATAAATATTTGACTTACAAATCTCTAAAAAAAGATTAAGATATTATTGCGTAAATAGTTTTATTCATTTAAAGACGATAAATCACAAATGACAATACAATTCAAACTTTGAGCGCGGTTCCCAATGGATGCCATTTATTTGTGGGGGAGTGGGAGATAACATATAATTTAAAAGTTTACAGTAATATCTCTCCCTGGAACACAACCGCTTTTGGATGTTTTCTTCAGTCCCGTTGCACTGGCATATATCGTTGAATCTAATTTCTTTACAGCTTGTTGTGTGATGTTGAAAGCTGTTGCCACACTTCTCAACGGAAGCCTCAATATTGACACGCTGCTCGTCTGCCATGATCAACAGTAAAGCATTATGACACTATTAAAATTGAGTATCTAGCAGATCGACATGTAAATATATGCATTTTCCTTACCACGACACCAGGATTTTGGCTGTTGAGAGCAGAGATATAATTAGCTTCTTCAGTTCCAACATTAAGCTCAAAATGCAGTGTCCCCCTCGGAAATATGGTGACATCTCCAGGATGCAAAATATCGATGAAAGCTTGACCTAATTTGATAAAGCAGGTGTTTAATCGTTCGGGGAAGAAAATAAAATCGGGTTAAGAATTAAGCAAGGCAAGTATAAGGTTTACCTTGAGTGTCAACAAAACCAACTTGAAGAGGCCCTCCTGAGATAAGAGTAAGCATTTCTGAAGCTCGTGGATGTGTATGTGGTAGATTTGCTCCACACGGAACCATCTTGAACCTCACATATTGCAGGCCCTGTGATCTGCAATACCACACTTTGTCACTGCAACTGCGAAACGAATAGAGTTTGGAAAAATAGTAATAATAATGAAATCTTACGCTGCTGCAGGAAACTTGGCGACTGAAGTGGCAGCACGTAGTCCTCCCGAATCGACAGTAACATCTCCATTAGAGAAAATGTTGCGGAGAGTGAAGGTTTTTACTCCGGTAGCGAAGTCTATAAGAGGATCAGGGTCTGCTCCATAAACACATGCATTCGTAATGCTAAGAACAACTGCAATAACGAGTAACTTCATGCTCAATATTATGATCCTTATCTCTGCAAGCTGCCTCTGCTTTTTTTTTCTCAGTGTCAAGGCTTATATGTTCAAGTCTGCGTTGCTTGTGTATTTATAGGTGCCAGATTGGATGCCTTCTAGTTTACGTTAATACTGCATTTGATGTGATGTTTTGTCCCGCAGTCTTTAGAGGCGTAATCTCAATTAATTGACTTTCATTGAACTTAAGGATTTGTTAGGACAGTTAAGGAAAAATGTTAAAAAAATCATCTACCCAATAAAAGTAGCACAATATTATGAGTTGGGCTATTTCAAGATTCACTTCTTCGTAAAATATCCTTAAATCTAAACTATACTTACTAAACCAAAATAAAAAACAAATAAAATGCAAATAATTACAATCAAAACATAAAAATATAATTAAATAGAAGAACCTGTAAACCAACAAGAAGATGATTGTAATTATCATAAAACAATCTTAAAAACCACCAAATATCAACATTGATAGCTCTGTTTACGAATTTACCACTCACATTATTAAACCACCAAAGTATCATAAAACAATATGACAAGATTAACGCGAATAAATTTGCATCTTATTTAGCCTTTGCCCTTGAAATCTATTTGACTAATATTATTTTGAGCAGTTTAGAACGAGTCATAAGTAAAATGCATGCCTTGCTTGTAGAATACCAAAATCTTGACTCGGCGAGCAATTATTACATACTACTCAAACATAAATGCAATTCTTAATACAAAATAAACAAAGAAGTCAAACACGTTGTTTGCCATTTCTGCGCTGAATAAGAATTTTTGCCCAGTTACGTGTGGTTCTTGCTTAACGTGTTCGAAAAGCTAAGTCCAAGAAAACTGTGATAAATCCAACAACGTGACATCATAACCAAAAACCATTGTTTATGTAGTGGGTAATACGAAGGTAGATATGGATGCTGGAAAAAGATAAGATTTTCATATATTATACTGAGATATGAATTACAAAATCCCTGAGAAACAGATAGAAGTTAGACAGAAAATAAAAAACTGTAAATATACGTTTGGAACGTTGGACATCATCCCCAATACAATTTAATAGTCTGCACCATTTTAAAAGTGCCAACAATAGTAATAATTTTGCTCTATACAATTATTTGACCATAAGAAGTTTTCAAGATAATGAGGAATTATATACACACTCCCGCTGGATTGCCCCACTGGCAAACGTAAAGAAATCCATCCGGGGCCCTAGAAAATATTATGGACTCTCCGTATCTATCTTCAGCTTGACGTCGTCTCCACACAGTCGACTTTATTTCCTTATCACTGGACTATTTCAATTGTTTATATATTTTTCCTTTCAATACTTAAAAAAAATAAAATCCCTTTCACATAAATAGAGGCTAATTAAATGGATGAAGCATTAATTAGCTTTGCTTATTTGATAATTGTAATCACTTAATACAAGAAAATTAAATGGGCAGGAAGATAAGGTAGGTTTTTTTTTTTATAGATGATTGTAGATATAAAATGTTTTGTTAATTATGTTTAACTAATCATATTTTTTTTTAATATTTTTAGTGGGTCTTTGGTTTGTTGATGAAGTTGAATGATTATAAATGAGGTCACGAGCGACCAAGTCTTGCTGAATACAAGGTTCTAACATCATAAGGGATTAGGTTAGGATCATGCCTCAAGCGAATTTGGTAGAATGGATACGTCTCAGTCCATGTCTCTTAGATGAAGGGGTTTTAGCCTATAGGCTCATGCCCCCATATATAATGGCTAATACTACTTTGTGAAGGCCTTCATTAGGCTGGTGTGCTTGCGGCTTCGTGCCCTTGTTGGGCTGCTGAGCTCACAAGTCTGAACCTCCATAAAAAAAAGAAAAAAAGAAATGTCAATTCCATCTTTATGTTCTACTTGTGTGCTACTGGGCTACTTGACATTTGATGCATTGCTTTTGAAATTCCATCTTTATGTTCTTCTAGGAAACTACTTGCACTTAGTGAAAAGCAAAGTAAGACAATAAGATATGTTAGATTAAATATTTAGAATTGTAAATTCCTTATGGTCATTGAGGTTATTAAAAATTACTTTACATTGGACTCTCCATAAATGCAATTCACATGATCAATTTAATTGAGCATGAACTATTGAAAAATACTTTGCCTCAAACTTTGATCTGTACTATTACTATTATAAGGACCAATAATATTTGGAAACAATAGACCTCCTATTTGACCTGCAAATAATTAGTTAGATGCAATAATGAAACTAAAAGTCTCAAATCTAGATATTCATACTTGAGATAGGACAATAATTAAGGTAATAAATGAATAATGCAAGGTATAACAAAAAATCATGCATCCAAACCTCATTAGATTGAATTAAATGATATCTAAAATGAAGGATGATGTTTTGTAGGTGCTTATTTCCTAAATATTACTCAATTTGATAGAATAAGGATGTTTTACAAACTATGGATTCCCCAATTAACAACATAAGGTTGACATATGATTCATCAATAAAGGAAGGTGACATGTCTCTCTTCAATAGGTTTTCCCAATAGAAAATAGAGGGATAGAATTGAAGAAAATAATCAAGTACTAGGATTAGTTGGTCTTGACATGTTTGTTAGCTATTGTACAAGTGTCAAAAGAGGATACACTGTGCTAGATCAATAAGGGACATTTTGTTAAATTATAAGTTGAAATGATATGTAAACAAGTGTAAGAGGATTACATGATGAGGTTGATAGTCAAGCATTCTCATACATGTGTAAGTGATGGGGATGAGTAAGGTTTAAAGGATGAGATGGAAAATTAATATTTTTTTAAGATATCACTATTAGACATCCATGAACAAGGAGAGTGATGAGTCAAATATGCTCACACATGTGGGAGCATGGAGTGGCTTGAGGAAACATACAATAAAAATGTTCAAGGTAAAGATTTTCATCCCTACATGGAATTGGTTGGTTGAGAATAAAATGATGAAATATTTTGTTTATTAGAAGAAAGTCTTAAAATTTGATGAAAAAGAGGAATTAATTAATTTGTAATGAATGATTAATTTTTAAATTTGAAATAAATGGCTAGTCTCCAATGCCTTGTCAGAGATCTTAGAGATGAAAAGGATTGGAGAACTTTTGTACCTTATGAAGTATTAGAGATGGTAGACCTTTTGGTGCAGGGACACCTCCTCAACAATCCAATGATGAAGATTAGCATCTTAGGATCATTGTGAATGTCTTTTGTTTGTGAAATTCTCATGTATTCAACAAGGACCCCACCATGTAAACCAATGTCACAAATTAGGCATCCTAATAAGCAAATTTGGACAATTTGGTAAAAAGGGGTAGTAGGATATTTGTTTTTGTGTTTTATTGGATTTTAGGGTGTGTAGGTGGTGTTTGGTTGATCCAAGTTATGTGGATCCCAAATTTGTGTTAATTGACAACTTTGTTGAAAAGTATAACTTTTGAAAATGCAACTTTTGCAAGCAAAAGTGCAACTTTTCCAATTTTGGTTGGTGTAAGCTTCCCAATGACTCCAACCTCTTCAAAATTTGGTTGGTAACCATTGGATAAGGCTATATAACTTGTGGACATGATTCCTAAGGTTGGTGTAATTGTGGATTGAAGTTTCAAGGCAATAAAATACTAAAAATTGAGTTATTTCCCAGAAATTCTGAGTTTGCAGTGGTTGTATGTAAGTATACAGATTGGTTCTAATAAAATCATTCATGGAGTAGATAGGGGATTGAGTCACCTTTTTTTGGGTGGTCATCTAAGGTCTTGATCCTCTGTGCATATTCAGAACCCCTTGATTTTCTGACTCTAACCCAGAAATTAAGGGTTTGGCTAGGGTTTTACTTAAAAATGGCTATATCTTGCATCTCCTTCCTCTAGAAGTTATTTCCTTTGGAGGAATGCAATATTGGTCAGTATATTCTAGGATTTTCATGGGGTTTTTCAGGGAAGGCTTGGTTGTTAGAAGAATGAGAAAAATCTAGGTAGGCATCTCCACGTGACTACCTTGCACAAAATTAGGACAGTCACCCTAAAATCTTATAGCTGTGGATTCTAGGTGTGTAACCCTAGAATTAGAGGTTATTAAAGGTCCCCCATATTCTCATGAATTTATTTTATTTTAGAGTCTTTAAATTAGTGTTTGTTTATAAATTAGGCCTAATCGCCCTAATTAGGTCTCTAGACTTCTAAAGAGTTTCAACCATTAGTTTGCAGATCTTGCTAGTCCCTTTTGGGGATGAGTGTAACTCCATAAAGGGTATTTGGAATGGTAAATATTTTTCTAGGTTGTGTTGAATATTTTGGAGTTAACAATAAAATACTCGTCAAATAGGGCTACTAGCCTAGGGGGTAGGTTTCCAAAGGAGGTATAGGGCATTGATACCTAAGTCCAAAATCAAAGTTTGGAATAGGTCCTAGATGTCATGAATTGACCAAATCCAAGGCCCCCAAGAGCAAGAGTCATTGTAAGGAATGTTAGATAAGTTGAAGCCATTTACTCATCTTGAGTAGGTTCTAGGCTTGAGTAGTGGAGAGTAGTTCAAATCCTTAAGGTGTGGAGTCCTTCTTGTAGGACCCTTGTTGTCTCTTCAAGGGGTAAAAATAAACCGTTTGGACTTCTCCTTAGGTGTGTGAAGGGCTTTGCATCAAGTCGTATCAGAGCTTAGGAATGTACTTTGGACCAGAGAAGAAGACAAGATGTCAGAGGAAGAGGGATCCCAAGATCTCCCATCAAGGATGACCAATGTTGAGTTGCCTGTCTTGGTGAAGAAGTAGATGGCAGAGAGTAGGGAAGTCAAGGCTAAGAATCAGGCCTTGAGAAATGAAATGTATTAGTTGAAGGGGAAAGTGGAGACGGGAAAGAGAGACTTTGGAGGAGATGAAGAAGGGGATGAAGAGGAGATGCCTAGGTAGGAAGAGCTAGAGGTTCCTACAAACTAGAGACCCCTATTGAGTGTCCTCAAGTCCATGGAAAGGAGAACAATAGATATGAAGTTGGATCTGCCAATGTTTGTAGGTAAGATGGAACCTGATATAGTGATGGAGTGGATAGACTCCTTGGACAATTTCTTTGAGTGTGAAGACATATCAGAGCGCCAAAGGGTGAAAATGGCCCAATCCAAAATGAAAGGGGCTACACTTACTTGGTGGAATTTCATCCAAGATGAGAGGGTTCAAGAGGGGAAGAGAAGAGTTGCTACTTGGAAGAAGATGATGGCTTTGGTGAAGGAAGCCTATGTTTCAGTGGACTATAATGTCCAATTGCACAATAGGAGACAAAACTTGAAGCAGAAGGAGATGGATGTGTAAAGCGGAAAATCGCGATCGAACCCTAGTTGCTCTCCCCTCTTCCAACTACAAGGAGAGAGAAGGGAGATTCACTAGGGTTGATGGTTTTCACTTAGGGGAGAGACTTTACACTCAAAAGAGGGGTTGAAACCCACAAGATCCAATCCCACGCAATGCAAGATTGGATGCTAAATGAATTTCAAGGGTTATGACAGCAAGGCTACCCTCTTTTGTAGAGAATGTGCATAGGAGAATTAGGCTAGGAATGCATAGAAAGTGACAAAGATTCGCTTATAAACTGAGATAGGGATATAGGATGAAGCTGCGGACCTGGAATTAGCAGTAAAATGTCGATACGGCACTGTCCTACAAATTTGAGCAAAAGTTGTCAGGACGATGGCGCCCGGCACCACGGTCCTCCGAAAAATCCGCGAAACGAAGGGGGAATCTGTTCGTCTCTGCACAAGGATTCCAGATCTTCAATTTCAGCCGCGTACCTGCAACCTACACACAGAAAAGTGAATACTATTGGGGGGTTAGGGATTAGGGGTTTGCCACTAGGTCAAACCCCGGTTTTGTAATTAACCAAGAAATGAGCCAGTGTTGTAAATGTAAATGTTTGTAATGTAAAACAAGTACTAATACCTTGTTCTAAGGATGTTTGTATCCTTATGTGCAAAGGTTTAGATGTTGTTGTTTGTTGTATGTTTGTATGTTGTATGTAGCATGTAGTATGTGATCTCCTCTTCAATGGTTGAATCCTTGTCTTGAATGCAACACTTAGCCTTGAATGGAAACTTGAATGATCAATTGCTTGAAGGAATGCTTGAATGCTTGAATGCTTGAGTATAGTTTCCACGCCTTTTCCATCATGTCCCTAATGAAAGAGGAAAATGTAGTTTATATACTTGTCAATTAGGGCTGATAGACTGATTTTCCCGACCTTAGGCCGACCAGGAAAGTTTATTTTCCAAATTGCAAACAAAAAGACCCGAAGTCCAAAGGAGACCGGGCCCAAAATAGGACCCAGGGACTAGGGCGCTGGGCGCCATGGTCCTGAAGGACCAGGGCGCTGGGCACTCTGGTCCCACCTCCTGGGACAGTAGGGTGCAAGGAGGTTTAGGCCAGGGTGCTTGAAAAATGCAGTTTTCAGTGTTGTAATCAGGTTTCGGGGTCTCCATTCAGGTTGCGTGTTGCGTCGCCATCGTGAAGACCGAAATGTAGTCGAAATTGCAAGTGTCACAATTTTAGGACGCTACAGGATGTGAGTTCCTACATAGAGGAATTCATGAAGTTGTGTGTCAAGACTAAGGTAAAGGAGAGTGAGGATAAAAAAGTGGTGAGATATCTCAATGGACTAAGATTTTCCATCCAATAAGATTTGAATCTCCACAGCCTGAAGACAATTCAAAAAAGTTTTCAGTTGGCACTTAAGGTGGAGGAGAAGCTAAAGAGGAGGCAGGAACAAAATAGCAGAGGTAGAGGGAGATAGCAAAGAGGGGGAAGAAGCCCTTTTAGAGGAAAAGGAAGTGATTTTGTATACCAAGGTGAGTCTAGTCAAGAGGGCACCAGAGGAGAGAGCAGTTACAACTAAGGAGTAGGCTACAATCAAAGAGGGAACTTTAGGGGCAAAAGACCATTCTCTAGTGGAAGATCCCAAGGTAGAGGACCTCCTAGATATTACAACTTCAACCAAGAGGGTTACATGGCAAATAGGTGTTCGAAGAAGGCAACAAGCTCCATGGGCTAAAGGAGGAGCTACTTGGTGCAGGAATCTGATTGCCAAAGTGTGGTAAGTGCAAACACCTATCAAAGTGTCAATGCTCGTAATAGATATGGCTACCCTAAAATACGACAGGGTTTGATGATGAGGAGAGTAGTGACCACCATGAAGGTACCTGATAAGGAGCCCCCACAAAGAAAGTCTCTTTTCAAAACTACCTGCAAGGCACGAGGAAAAGTATGCAAAGTCTTGATAGACTCCGGGTCTACTGAAATTGTTTTGTCACTTGAAATGGTAGAGAAGCTTAAGTTGAGAAGGTTGCCACATCCTTACCCCTACATGGTCACATGACTCACCCAAGGTCAGCAACGAGTGGTAGAAGAGCCGACTTGGGTAGAGTTTCAAATTGGATCATACAAGGATAAACTTCTATTTGATATAGCCAAGATGGATGCATGTCATCTTCTTTTTGGGAGACCCTGGCAGTTTGATTTGAAGGCTTATCATGATGGGGTTAGAAACACCTATTCAATCACCAAGGATGATAAGGTGATAGAACTTTTACCCCTAATGGAGAATGAGATATAACATAAGGGAAAGGATGTCAATGTGTTGTTGGTAGAAGGAAAGCAGTTCATGAAGGAGATTGCAGAGAAGAATGCAGTTTCCTATGCCCTCATTCCAAAGTCCAAGGTGACAAAGAAGGACCAGTTTGCAAAGAGGAGAGAAGAAGGACAGAGGCACATAGACCCTATAGTCAAATAGTTACTTGACAAGTGCAAAGGCATCATCTCATATGGAATGCCAAGATCCCTACCACCAGTGACAGATATAAGTCATTGCATAGATCTAATCCCTAGATCTAACCTACCAGATAAAGCAGCATACAAGCTTACCCCAGACCAGAATGCAGATATGGCAAGACAAATTGAGGAGTTGCTAGAATCAGGGCTAATTGGCAAAAGTCTAAGCCCATGTGAACTACCTGCTATCCTTGCACCCAAGAAAGAAGGCACTTGGAAGCTATGCAGAGACTCAAGGGCCATCAACTAGATAAGTATAAGGTATAGGTTCCCAATCCCTAGGATAAAGGATTTACGTGATTTCTTGGGGAGTGCAAAATATTTCACCAAAAATGGATCTAAAAAGTGGATACCATCAGATTAGAATAAGGCTAGGGGATGAATGAAAAACAACTTTAAAACCAATTAGGGGTTATGAGAGTAGAAAGTCATGCCATTTGGGTTGTCCAATGCCCCACGTACCTTTATGCGGTTGATGAATGAGGTCTTGGTGGAGTTCATAGGCAACTTTGTAATAGTATACCTAGATGATATCTTGATCTTTAGTCACACAAGGGAAGAGCACCTCAAACATGTAGATATGGTCTTCAAAAGGTTACGTGAAGAGAATCTAATGACAAATTTTGATAAATGTTTGTTCATGCAAGAGGAGGTCATTTACTTGGGCTTTGTAATCTCACAAGGTGAGTTGAAAATAGACCAAGAGAAGGTAAGTTCTATCCTATCTTGGCCAACACCTACAACCATGAATGATGTTCATAGTTTCCATGGCTTAGCAAATTTTTATAAGAAGTTTATAAGGGGATTTAGTCATGTTTGTGCACTAATGCTTGACACCATAAAAGGAGGACAAAAGTGGAGGTTCAGTTGGACCAAGGAGGCAGATGACTCTTTTGAGACCTTGAAGAAGAAAGTTGTGGAACAACCAGTCCTTGCCCTACTAGACTTCAACAAGATATTTTAGGTATAATGTGATGCAAGCCACATGACTATTGGGGCAGTACTCATTCAGGAAGGAAGGCCAATTGACTTTTTTAGTGAAAAACTAAATGATGCCAAGAGGAGATACTCATTATATGATTTGGAGATGTATGCTTTGGTTCAGTCATTGAAGAAGTGGAGGCACTACTTATTACCAAAGGAGTTTATAGTTTTCACTGATAATATGGCACTCAGTATCATAAACAGTCAAGAAAAGTTAAACCATAGGCACATGAAGTGGGTAGAGACCCTACAAGCCTTCACCTTCAATCTCAAGCACAAAAAGGGGGTCAAGAACAAAGTTGTAGATACCTTGATCAGGAGGGTCTTAACTGTCAACCAAATTAAGATGGAAAGTGTTGGCATTGACTCCTTGAGGAACATGTATGATGTTGATGCAGATTTTTGAGAGATCTCCAAGGTATGTCAGTCTTTTGGTGAAAGGTATCATGTTGAATTCTCTGAGTTTTTTATCCAAGAGGGATTTCTATTCAAAGGTGGATAGTTATGTATACTCAAGTGTTCAATGAGACTAAATATTATTAGAGAGAAGTATTATGGAGCAATGGCAGGTCATTTTGGCCTTGACAAGACCCTTGACCTTGTGAAAAGACACTACTTCTATCCTAAGTTGCAGGCAGATGTTATGAGGTTTGTAGAAACATGTGTGATCTATCAAGAAGCCAAAGGGAAATCAATCAATGTAGGTTTGTACCAACCCTTACCCATTCCTTTAGGCCATGGTAAAGCATAAGAATGGATTTTGTGTTGGGTCTGCATAGGATAAGGAATGGATATGACAATGTCTTTGTAGTGGTAGAAAGTTTTAGAAAAATGGCTCACTTCTTTCCATGGAAAACCTCTTGTGATTCCTCATATGTTGCAAACTTTTTTTTCAAAGAGATAGTCAAGATACATGGGTTGCCTCTAAACATAGTTTTAGATAGGGATGTGAAATTCATAGGGCATTTTTGGAGGACCCTTTGGAAGAAGTTGGGAACCAACCTATCTTTCTCATCAGCCTACCATCCCAAAAATGGACAAACTGAAGTTGTCAATAGGTCCTTGGAGAACCTATTAAGATGCTTGACAGGACAACATGGAGAAAAATGGGACAACATAATGTCACAGGTAGAGTTCTCATACAATGACACCATAAATAGAAGCACTAGGAAACCTCCTTTTCAAATTTTGTATGGCATCCACCCAAGAGGTGTGTTAGAGTTGAGGGATTTACCTAAAGAAGAATCCATTAGTGCAGGTGGTGATGCTTTTGCATCAGCTATCAAAGAGGTACATGACCAAGTGAAGTCTCATCTCCAACAATATAAAAAGAAGTACAAGGCTCATGCTAACAAGAAAAAGAGGGATGTGTTGTTTGGTGTTGGGGACTTAGTATGGCTGCATTTGAAGGAGAGACTCCCAAAAGGAAAATACACAAAGCTATTGCAAAGGAAGAATGGACCACGTCAGATTTTGAAGAAGTGTGGGAAGAATGCTTATGAAATCAAACTTCCTCCTAATCTTGGATTGTCACCTATTTTCAATGTGTGTGATCTAACACCTTACAAAGGGAATGGTAGTGAAGAGGAGAAACCAAAGCAGGTTGCAGCAGATGATGATATTCCAAAGCATGATCCACCAAATTTGAGCAAGGTTCTAGAAACTAGAGTCACAAAGAGAACAAGGAACAAAGAATTATTTGGTGACTTGGCAGGGCAAACCAAACTCTGAAGCAGTTTTGGATGACAGAAAACCAAATTTCCAATCATGGTGCAGACCTCCAAACTTTGATCTCAAGTGGGCTTGAGATCTCTTCTCTTGGGGATTATGGTGCAAGGGTACCTCCTCAACAAGATAATCATGGATCTAATGATGAATATTACAATCTTAGGATCATTGTGAATGTATTTTGTTTGTGAAATTTTCATGTATTCAATAAGGACCCCACCATGTAAACCGATGTCACAAATTAGGCATCTTGATAAGCCAATTTGGACAAATTGGTAAAAAGGGGTAGTAGGATGTTTGTTTTGGTGTTTGGTTGGTCCAAGTTGTGTGGATCCCAAATTTGTGTTAATTGACAACTTTATCAAAAAGTGTAACTTTTCCAATTTTGGTTGGTGAAAGCTTCCCAATGACTCCAACCTCTTCAAAATTTGTTTGGTAGCTGTTGGAGAAGGCTATATACCTTTTGGACATGACTCCCAAGGTTGGCATAATTGTGGATTGAAGTTTGAAGGCAATAAAATATTGAAAATAGAGTTATTTCCTAGAAATTCTGAGTTTGCAGTGGTTGTACGTAATTATACCGATTGGTTTTGATAAAATCATTCATGGAGTAGATAGGGTATTGAGTCACTTTTTTTTGGCAGTGGTCTGAGGTCTTGATCCTTTGTGAGTAGTGATAACCCCTTGATTTTAGGACTGTAACCCAAAAAGTAAGAGTTTGGCTAGGGTTTTACTTAAAAATGGTCATATCTTGCATCTCCTTCCTCTAGAATTTCTTTCCTTTGGGGGAATGCAATATTGGTTAGTGTATTCTAGGATTTTCATGGATTTTTGTAGGGAAGGCTTGGTTGTGAGAAGAATGAGACAATCTATGTAGGCATCTCCATGTGACTACCTTGCACAAAATTAGGACAATCACCCTAAAATCTAATAGCGGTGTATTCCAGGCATTTAACCCTAGAATTAGAGGTTATTCAAGGTCCCCCACATTCTAATGAAGTTTTCTTTTTAGTTGAGAGTCTAGAAATTAGTGTTGCTTTGTAAATTAGGCCTAATCACCCTAATTGGGTTTCTAGACTTCTAAAGGGTTCCGACCCTTAGTTTGCATATCTTGCTAGTCTCTTTTGGGGATGAGTATAACTCCATAAAGGGTATCTCTAATGGTAAATAGTTTCCAGGTTGTGTTCAATATTTAGGAGAAGGAAAAAATACCCATCAAATAGGGCTACTAGCCTAGGGGGTAGGTTTCCAAAGGAGGTATAGGGCATTGATACCTAACTCCAAAATCCATGTTTGGACTAGGTCCTAGATGTCATGAATTGACCAAATCTAAGGCCCCCAAGAGAAAGAGTCATGTTAAGGAATGTTAGAGAATTTGAAGCCATTTGCTCATCTTGAGTAGGTGCTAGGCTTTAGTAGTGGAGAGTAGTTCAAATCCTTAAGGTGTGGAGTCCCTCTTGTAGGACCCTCGTTGTCACTTGAAGGGGTCAAAATAAACCTTTTGGACCTATCCTTAGATGTGTGAAGGGTTGTGCATCACCTTTGCTACTAGAATATTGGAGATGGGATACCTTATATACCTTGATAAGGTATCAAATATGGGAGGCCTCTATATAAATTATTACAATTCAAGGGAAAAGTATGAATTTCAACACCTTAGCTCGGGAGTTGTGTTATTAACTTTACGAAAACTATAAAGGAATAGTTAGTCATGAGTGTAATTAGCGAAATAGTACCCTATTTAATTAATTTATAGGAAATGAGTATGAATAAGTATAACTAAATTTTAAATTGGAGAATGGACAAATCACCTCAAAATACATATCTATCAAAATTCTCTGCTATGTTTCTTAAGCCGAATTTCCTATTGTTCCGAGTGAAAACATTGTCTCCTAACTTTATCTCATGCAAATTGTTTCTAGACACCCAAGCATTAAATTCTTTTTATGAATGACCAAGCCTATCAATTCCTCCTTTTTTATACTATCTATACAAGATGGTATTAAAATCTCCTCCTATAAGTATATGAGATAAAGGACGTGAATCTATGAATGCATCCAATTCTTACAAAAGATCTTTCTTTTGTTGTCATGATATTGGCCCATAAAAAAATATTAGAAATTGAATTAAGGCTCCTTACTTCTCCCCGCAATCAATGAGTCCTTGATCCCAATCATTTAAATTTAATAGAAAGTGTGTTCCACATAAAAGCTAGACCTCCTAAAGCCCCATTTGATTGGACAACCTCTACCTACCAATTATTGAAGCTTTCCCAAATAAAGATATATCCTCTAAATTTAATTTGGCTTCGTCTAACAAAATCCCTTCTTCCTTAGTCAAAAAAATTCTAGGTTTGACCATGCATTTGTTTTTAGGGGCATTTAAGCTCCAAACATTCCATGAAAGGAGTTTCATGTCTTCAAGGGAAGGGTATCTCCCCTCCCTAATCTAAATTCTTATGTACTTATGCATAGCCATTGTAAACTCACACATGTAATGAAGGAACTCCTTATTCGATAAAAATTATAGTGGATATTATCCTTGTCATTGATATATTTTATAATATAGGGATATCTAATGGTTATTTATGCATATTTATTGCATATTATTACCACAAATAATATCTAGAATCTTCTTTGTCTTATATGTGGTATTAGTTGACAAGAAGGAATTTTTACATATAAGAGTGATTTAAAAGAATGAGATATATAATCTAGAATAGATTTATACTTTTTTCAACATGGGTAGACTTGTTTTGACTATTGTAATTTTGATTCATAAATAAAGGATTATCTTAGAAGTCAAGTAGGAGAGTAATTTTGTCTTTAAAATTGTTTCCAAGAGGTATATTGGTTAAGTAGATGAAAAGTTTCTTTATGGGGACATGTTTAAGAAAGTATAAAATTGCCATGTACAATTTTTTATCCTTAATTTATTTCATAGGGAGGAAAGAAAAAAATACTTTTCTAGTTATGGAGGTTCTTGATATAATTATTTAATTTTGTGAATATATTAAACTAGAAGAGGCTCAAACCTTTAAATAACTAAAATACTATAGATCAAAAGAAACCAAGGGCTCACAATGTGTAAGGGCCCAAGACATAAAGCCTAAAAATAGTTAATGTTAATATAATCATAACAAAATACTTTTCCAATGAAGAGGTTGTGCTAAAGCTATTAAATATTCCTAATTTAATGAGCTTTAGACAAATAATGTAATGTCAACATATTTGTTTTGTATTGAATGAATGCAAATTGCCAAATGTTGAAGTAAAAATTGCAACAAATAACTAGTAGCTATAATCTAAACAATGAATCAACTACAAATCACCAAATATCACAACACAAAATAAATACATACATAAATTTATCGATCATGTTCGATTTGCAGGGGTTATATCCTTAGGAAGGAAATAGAAAGTACATATCAATTAAGATTACATATACAAAAAATATATAATGGATTTAGAGAAAGCTGGTCCATAATAGGTTATAACCAAAAATTATGTAACAATAGTTTATCTTGATAAAAAAGGTCTTACGCCCTATGCCATGAAATTTTTTCCTCGAGTAGTAGTTTAGCCTATGATATGATTTGTTGGATTTGGAGATTAATCTTTATGTTCTTCCCATTATCAACTTGTAGTTGAGTAAAAAGAAAATTCAGACAATAAAAAATCTTGGAGTAAAGCCAATATAACTTCCAAATGACTATATAGGTTATTCTAAACAATTTTACACGTATAGCTCTATATATGGGACAAAATAGAATGTCGGAATCCGTCAACAATAGGATTAGCATTTTTTGATTTGTTTAATGATTCAAGGGCTATTATAGAACTACTATAAAGTTGATTTTTAAATAATAAAAATAAATTAATAGTCAAAAGTTTATTAAACTATAGAATTGAAAAAAAAATATCTTCTCATTTTTCTAGTGTATAGACACTAAGTTCCAATTTTCTTTCATTTTCAATTCTTTAGTTCATAAATATTTGATGATTTTTTATTTATTTCATATTACTAATGTTTTGTTGATGTTGAGAAATACTATATAGTCAATGTAAACACCCGCAAATCAATTATGGGAATGTCTCTTAAAATCTATCTTGAGAATCAAGTGGGTATTGTTTCCCTTGAAAAAAATTGCTTCTTAAGATAAATTAAAAAAAGTTTTTTATTCAATAGTTGATGTCTAAAATTTGAAAAATAGAGTTAGATTACTTAATATTTTTACTCTAAAATAATATATATCATTTTGTAATTATTTTCTAATTGAAGTAAAATAGAGCTTTTTCAAAAAATACACTTACAATTTGGTATAGCAAGTTTGAATTCTAACTATTTTGGATTCAATTTTCCTTATTTATGAAATTAATGGTGCCATTTCTTAATTATAAATATTTAAATTATCTTGTGCATGTATAATTAGCTCTGGAACATTGATTACATTTGTGCATATAAAACTTGATTATTAGAATGTTTTTGAAAAAATACCAGCCCCCTCATTTGAAATATTAATATGTAGATAATGAAATTTCCATATAGATATCTAAGACATTATTATATTAACCTCAGTGTCATTGATATTATTCCATGATATTTATTAAAATAGACCTTATATCTAGCCTAAGTTCTTCTCTTATGAATAGTAGCCACTTCTATTAAAAAAGATAAAGTACACTATTCACAAAAGAAAAGTCGGTGGATACAAGATCACCCCTAAGTTGTCAGACAAGAAATACCCAAAAAAGAAAGAAAGCAACACGAGCTAAGCCTAGAGAGTAGAAAACATAAAAAAATCTCTTAAGTGGCTAGAGTATTGGCTGAGGGAGGTAGATCTCTATCATCCTTATGACCCCATACATTAGTAGAGTCAAGGTTATTGTGTAGAAGAGACCACCCTTCTTGAGTAGTAGGATCCCCTATCTCCTTGTCCCGATTTCTTTGAGAGGGCAAGATTTCCACAACCCATTTTGGAAATCCTTTAGAGGGTAAAGACCATCCACTATCACTACTAGGATCTAGCCAACCATTCCTAGAACTTGTAGCTAGTCATCAACGGGTACCACGATCGATAGGATTTGCCTCCTCTAAGCCCCACCTAAAGGTAAAACCCTTGTGAGGAAGACAAGTAGAGACTACCTATCAAAAGTACTGCCAACACCAAATTGACTGAGAGGAGCCTCAGACTATGGGGTTTGGGAGCGATGAGTAGAGGATCTGCATCCACATTGCTAGCCATAGGGTGGAGACAAATTTCAAAAGGCTAAGGGTCCAGAAGAAGGATCTAGAGGTACTTTCTCAACCATACAAGGGGCACTTCCCCAATGAAATGAAAGGGTCTAAGGGTGGACTACCTCTAGTGCAACTGTGTTAGCTTGCACTTGAATATAAAGTATAGGATTATTAAAAGTACAAGCTTTAGTAAAAATTAATAGATGAATGTCATATGCCAATAAAAGGGCTCTAACCTAAAAGGATAAAAAAAGTCATGAATCCAATTCTACAAGTCTTGAGGTCAACAACAAAACCAAGATAGGTGGATGAAAGTATCACGCTAAGAACAAAAAGGACATTGAGGCTCTGGGACACTCATATGCCTTAGACAAGCACCTATATGCAAGCCTTGGAAAAGAATACACCAAGAAAAATGAGTCATATTGGGTTCAAGGATAAGAAACAAAGTAATACTAAATTTGTGATTCGAGATTGATTAAGAATACAAAAAATACCAATGATACCCCATCAAGGGTTTGTAACTGTAAAAGGTTGTGTTGGGAAACCAATGCTAGTCTTTCCACCAAGGTTTCACTTAATAAATACCCAGTTATTTATAGGTAGAGTAGAGATGATGACATCAAATGTATATTGATTAGGTCAACCAAGCTATAATGAAGTTCTCATATCCTCTCAAGAATTAAGACTCATGGTAACTCTAGAAAATAAGTCTTGGGGAGAATGAATGTCATACTTGTGCAATCATAGAGCATGAACAACAGGCACTTGGGCTAGGGGGAGACCCTGAACCTAAATGGGTAGAGACCATAAAATGCGACACTAGTTGAATGAGAGACCATCTCTAGAACCACATCCATTCCACCAAAAATAGGGTTTAATGACTTGACAAGCCTACCCAATGCTTTTTACCATAAAAGTACCTATTATCTACATAGAATCCTTCATAATGAGAAGGGTTTGAAAGTAAATCACATTCCAAGAAGGTTTGTTATCAAGGAAAACTAAAGAAATGCAATTGCAGAGAAAAATATTCTAAGCTTCATTATCATAAATGTCTTATATAATCCATTTGACACATAGAGAAAGGTCATGTAAGTCAGTGGAAATAAGTCCAATGCTTCCAAAATCCTGAGTGGGTCAACTAAATTCCTAAGCCACTTTGTGAAATCCATGGTGGTCCACCGATGAGGCCCATTGTAAGTCTCTTAGAGGTTTCTCAATCTTTCTGTAAGAGGATTTAGAAGGAGCTCAATAATAAGAATAGTAAAATTGAGGTACTCCCAAAATCTTACTCTACATTATAATGTCATAATGGAGAACTCTCATTGTAATTCTCATAAAAATGAAATGGAACATTTAATACTACATGATATAGAGAAAACATATTTTAAGTGTTGGTCATTTGGAGGAATTGATTATGTGTTGCATTTATGTTTTGTCATTAATGTTTTGGGTTATGGAATTTGCTTATTCATGCTACTCGAATTCATTTTTAGTCAGTTGGTCTTGTTCTGGTGATTAGATGCTATCCTGTATGCTAGTAAGCTTGATTTGTTGTTCTGGCGAGGGTTTCACCAACAGAGCTTTGTTGAAGTTCTTTGATGTTATGCATAATTGTGTTGGTGCAGCTTCTAAAGAAGATTTGGGATACTGATGGTGATCATGTTTGAGACTTGGTTGATTGGGATCATTGCTTTAGCGTGTATGGACTAAAATTGCATCTCGATTTATCTAGGTTATTAACTGACTTAATGTAACATGTGGATTGGACTTCTCAATGCATTTACGTGATGTCTTATGGGGTGGATATTATTTTTTTGGTGTTTGGCCGACATGTTTTGTAATTATGTAATTATTTTATTGTCTGGTGGCAGACCTTATTGTTTGTGGTTGAGAGTTTGTATATATATGATGTAAGATCTCATTGTAGATCATATGTGGGTAAGGACAAAGATATATATGAGCAAATAATATAATAATCATTCAGGCAGATGATTTGGTTGATCATTGATGATCGAGTTGGGTTTATGTAAGAGGATTTAGTCCTCCGCTATTGAGCTTAACCGAAACTATACTCAGGCATAGGAGATGCTATCTTTGCAGTTCATTCCTTCTTCTAGATTGTAGTTTGGATTTCTATGTAGTCAGTGAGACTCCTTTTGTGATGAGCAATACACTCTAGGATATTGGCCTTCCTATAAGTGCAGGCTCCTCAATTGCAATTCACATACCTACTGCAAAAGTATTATCTGACTATGGGTAGGCTTCCCACTATGGTTTTTCCCATTACCGGGTTTTCCACATACAAATCTTGGTGTCATGTGGATCGTATTTATTCTCTGATTGTTGTTTATGCTTAATTAGTTTATCTTCTATTTCGGTAATTGGTTTATGCATTCCGATATTGATCTATTAAGTTCTGGTATTATAATTTTAATTGCTTATGTTGGGATTATGGATGAATTGATTATGTTTGCATTGATGTTTTGTCATTGATGTCAACACTAGTTGTTATGGTTGGTTACTGACAGGCAGGTTTTGGTTACCAGTAGAAGATCTAGTGGTACCGGTACAAGAGACTATCTATTGGACACTTCCGACATGTTTGGGTCAATGGAATATGTTTGATTTTATGTGTTACATGTTCCTGGAGCATGTTTTGGTTAGTTGGTATTGACTTGGTAATCGAATTCTATCATACACTCTTGTAAACCCTTACCGACATTGGTTTAAGGTTTAATCGGCAGAGCTTTCACCGAGAAATCTTGATAGGATGCATAAGTGGTGTTGGTGTAGCTTCTAGATGGATTTTAGGAAGCTGAAGATGTTCTTTGATCATGCTTTAACTACCCGACGACATTGCTTTGGCATGGTGGACCCAGAATAGGTACGGTGCCTATCTAGGTTATGGATCAGTATCATGTTAACATGTACTCTACATGTTACCAGGATGTTTTAGGATGATCTATGGATTGGTTATTGTTGTTTTTGTCTTAAGCCAACATGGCATATCATTTTAATATGGATTTATATAATGATCTTATTGTAGTATCTTTTAGGAGGCTGAACTAATTGGTTTAGGCCTTAGGGTTGGTATAAAATGATATAGGATCTCATTATAGATCATAGGGAATATGTGGCGTGGTCTTGGAATGCAATATCATATGTGAAGGACATTTGGTTGATTATAGGTGATTGAAATGGGATTAAGGAAGAGGTCAAAGGCCCTCTAGTATTGAGCTTAACCAAAACTGTAATCAGGCATGGTAAATACTATCTCTCACAGTTCATTACTCTGGATTGTTGTCCGTTTAGCTACAGAAGTATCATCTAACTGTGGGTAGGATTTCCACTGTGGTTTTTCCCTTTCCGAGGTTTTCACGTACAAATCATGGTTTTATGTGGTATGGTTGCATTGTGTTGATTATCGATTTTATTGTTAAGTTTTATTTCTTACCAATATCTAGTTTTGTTTTACCGGTACTTGATCTAGTTTTAGGTTATTAAGTGGATTAAATGATATAATTTGTTAACAATTGATTCACCCCCCTCTCAGTTATTCACTAGTTATCCTAACAACTTAATATTATAATAATTTGAGACAACTGATTCACCCCCCCTCTCAGTTGTCTTCTGGTTATTTGAACTGTCTAACAATTGGTATTAGAGCTCTGGTCCTTTCTACAAAATCTTAACCACTTGAGGAAGATCCTATGGTGACTAACAATTAAAGTTCATCTGGTTCATCTATCGCTATCTTTTGGAGAGAAATTCCTAGGCTTGATGGAACAAATTATAGAGTATGAAAGATTCAGATGGAGACTCATCTGAGATGTCCTGGCAAGGAAATTTGGGAAATCACATAAAATGGTGTTACACCTTATAATCCGCCATCTAGAAATCCTCCTCTGACAAACATGGATAAGGAGCTTGAGAATGATTGTAGAGAAAGATAAGCCCTCTTGTGTGTACTTACTAACCAACAAATTATAGGATTAACTGAGAAATCAACTGCAAAGGCTATATGGGACAAGTTGGAGACTCTTAATGAAGGTGACCCTACTGTTAAGATTGCTAAACTTGATGGTTACTAGGAATTCAATGTTGTGCTGGATCTCTGAGTGAAGATGGAATTGTTTCTAAAGTTTTGAGAGACTTGCCACCGACTTACAACATGAAGGCTACTACAATTAATGAGTTGAGAACAATGGTTAATACCTCTATCAATAGAGATAACTTGGTTGGGAAATTATCCACTTTTCATCTTGAAGAATTTGGACCTTATGGAGCTGTGAAGTTTTCACCTTCTTTTCATGCATTTGCATCATCAACTGAAAAACAAACATTGGAAAGATTTATATGCAAATGAATTGGATGATATTAAGAGAGAAGATGAATAATTTGAGCAACTTGAAGCCTTATTTGCTAGAAGAGAACCTAAAGGACTGGTAGGAACTACATATGAAGGAAAATCACCTTTTAAATGCTTTGCATGTAATAAGATAGGTCATTTTGCTTCTAGATATCCTCAAATGAATTCAAGATTTGAAGAGAAATCTAGAAGATCTTTTAAGCCTAACCCTGGTTATCAGAACAAGTATAAGTATAGGAAAAACAAAGATAAATCATACTACATAGTGGATGAGGAAGGTGTGACTGATTCTGATGATGAATCCACACCTGAATCTACTAGTGGTTCCAGCAATAGAAAAGGAATGGGTCTTCTTGGCTATCAAGAAATATGTTCTGGCACTAGAAGAGAGTGTACCAGAAGAGAAGTCACTTGCTGCTAAAATTGAAGATAAAGATGAATGGGTAATTGACAGTGGATCTTCACATCATATGACTGGAGATAAAAAGTGATGAATACTAAGAGGGGGGGTGAATTAGTATGCCAAAATTCTTTGCACTAAAACACTTACATAGTCTAGAGATAAACCGGTAAAGCAGTCTGACAATCAAACTAGTTATCACACATACAAACCAAAATGCGAATAAACCATTCACCCACAAAAGCAATACAACCATAACAGAAGATATTTGACGTGGAAACCCAACTGGGAAAAACCATGGTGAGATGGAACTCACAAATCACTATCTGCAAAATAGAAACCAGACCGGTTAAGGTCAGACCAGTTAAGGTCTTACAATGTTCTTCACCAAAACAGATCCTGTTAGGAATCTCAATCTCTGTTAGGAGATAAGTCTGATTAAAGACTACCTTGTTAGAGGATTTTAGATTCACATGTGTGAACCAACTTGTTAGAGGATTTTACAAAGGCTTTGAGGCCTACCCGGTTAAGGGTTGCAAACTTGTCAAAGATGTGAGTAATCAACAAGTGTTTGATCTATCTACTAGCACAAACTACTTGGTTAGATCCAGTATTGCTCACAGCTAATTCATTCTAGCATTACTTCAGTCTTCTCTATCTCACTCTCAGTTACAACTCGATCTTCTCTCATAAGATCATTCTACTCTTTCACCTTAAACCCTAGCTCAACATAAACCCTATTCGCAGCTCTTTCAACAACTTGAAAACTCTAGACATGATGTCCTTTTAAAGGAATCTGATTTCATGTCGATCCAATAGGATTACATTATAATTTCCTAGGTTCAGTGAATCTAGACATACTTAGTAACATGACATAAGAATCACCGTCAATGTGTCGTCACCATCAAACAATCGGTGGATTGGTAACTCATCACAAAATGTCGGTTGGTAACTCATCACAGAGTGTTACCGGTTTATACAAAATGTCAGTTGCCGGTTTGACAAAATTGTTGGTTGCCGGTTTGACAAAATTGAAGACTGGTAAGAATGTGTTTTGCTACTTTACTTCCTCGTATTGCTTGTGATCTGCGAACCGCTTGGGGTCGATAGGCCGCTTCAGACCGGGAAACACATTCTACAAAATCACCACTAGTCAAAAGACTAGAGTACAACATACCGGTTGGAACAAATACCGGTTGAGCATGAGCTCATACATATAATGGGGATCTCAATACAAGTGTGTGTCCATCAATGACAATCACAACATAAACATAAAAAATGCCAACAAAAAGAAGTTTCTATCTTTGCAAGAATTTGATGGCAGTCTAGTTAGATTTGGAGCTGACAAAGAATGTATGATCAAAGGAAAAGGAAATATATCATTGGATGGTAAGAACAATACTGATAATGTTTATTATGTTGAAGGTTAAAAGAATAATCTCTTGAGTGTAGGACAATTGGTGGATAAGGGATTTAAATTACAATTCAAGGATGGAAAATGCAAAATCATTAACAGATCTGGATTGGAGATTGCAACCAGTACTCAGACAAAAGGTAATATATTTCATTTGAATTCTAGTGAGAAGACATGTTTTATTGCACAAATTGATGAGAGTTGGTTATGGCATAAAAGGTCATGTCATGTGAATTTTGATTGCATTGTGAAGATCGGTTCAACTAAGGCAGTTAGAGATATACCTAAGATTGTGAAGCCCTATAATCCGGTATGTAGGGAATGTCAAATGGTAAAATAGGTTAGAACCTCTTTTAAGAGTATACAAGATAAATCTAATGATGTTCTCAATCGTATTCATACTGATTTGTGAGGCCCTACTAGAGTTAAAAGTTTTCAAGGTGATAGATATTTTATGCTAATTATTGATGATTATTCCAGAATGATGCGGGTTACTTTTCTAAGGGATAAATAAGAGGATTTTGAAAAGTTTAAAATCTTTAAAGGTAAAGTTGAGACAAAGAAAGGATTGAAGATTAAATGTTTAAGGTCAGATCATGGTGGAGAATTCACATCTGGTGAGTTTAATAACTTTTGTGAGAGGCATGGTATAAGGAGACAATTTTCTCCTCCTCAGACACCTCGACAGAATGGAGTTGTGGAAAGGAAGAACAAAAATATCTTGGATGTTGCTAGAACAATGATGATCGAAGCTAATATACCTCATATCTACTAGAGAGAAGTAGTAAGCATAACAATTTATACATTCAACAGAGTACATATCAAAGGAGAAACCAGTAAGACACCTTATGAATTATGGTTTGGTAATACACCTACAGGTATGTATTTTAGAAATTTGATAGTAAATTTTATATTAGGAGAGATGATATCATTGGCAAATTTGATCCTATATGTGTTGAAGGAATATTTCTTGGTTATTCTAATGAAAGAAAAGCATATAGATGTTATAACAAGAGATTGCAGAGAATTATGGAAAACACTAATGTCAAGGGGGAGAAACTGAATAGAAGTCAAATAAGAGTTTAGGAGAAAGAACCGGTAGTGGAAATGATTATATCTGAACCGGTAGCACCTTTACTAGAATATAATTTTGAGCTAGTTACTCCGATAATATAATAAAATTCAATAGTAACTGAGGAACAGGAAAGAGAAACAGAGAATCAGAAGACTCTTAGGTATGTGAGGCTGAATTATTCAGAAGACTAGATCATTGGGTATAAGAACAACAAAGTGATGACAAGAAGGAGATTGGCATCTAATGAGGCATGTTTCATTTCTCAAGTTGAATCGGTATCAGTAATTGAAGCATATAAAGATGAATGTTGGATGAAAGTTATGTAAGAAGAATTAGATCAAATTGAGAAGAATAACATAGGGACTATAGTTGCCCGGCCTAAAAATAAGAATGTTATTGGAACTAAATGGGTTTTTAGGAATGAATATGGACAAGTTGTAAGGAATAAAGCTAGATTGGTTTATAAAGGATATTCTCAAAAGGAAGGAATTGATTATGGTGAAATTTTTTCACCGGTAGCTAGGATTAAAGCTGCAAGACTATTTCTTGCCTATGCTGCACATAAAAACTACAAGGCTTATCAGATGGATGTTAAGTGTGTATTTCTAAATAGAGATATTTATGAGGAAATTTATATTGAGCAACCTAATGTTTTTTCACTTTCAGATGATAAAAAAATGGTTTGTAGGTTAACACTAATACATTTAGCCTAAAATTCCGACGGAGAAGGTATATTGTGATCAAACTTGATTTTTTTTTGAAAAAACGCCCAATTTCATCGGAATTCGGATGATAATTCAATAGACGTAGAAGGAATTGGCAATGACATTAGGGTTTTTTTAGAAAGAGTACCCACATTCATTGAAATTCCGACGACTGTGTGCATTACTTTTAAAAAAAAAAAAAGACCAAGTCATTTCATAAATCCCGCCTCTTTACAAAATCCCGCTTCTCATTCGTCCCGCCTCTGTAGCAAACCTGTGGGTTTAATCATGGTGGGGAAGATCATTGGTCACTTCCCAAGGAACTACCCCAAGTAGAGATAGAACTAAGATTGCTAGAAGCTCTGGAGATTTACCACCCTGTCAAATTACAAGGTTGCCCTCATTTCAATCCCTTCCATTATTTTATTCACGCGAATCATATTGTTCCCTTTTTTTGAGTTTTGTATGAAAATAGTGATCATAAACTAAAAAATATTGGCATTGCATGGATGGTGTGTCATTGTGATGCATAATTTATCTGATAATTTTGTATGCACTTATTTGGTTTTGCTTGGTGTGGCCAACTTTAATGCAGTAAAAACAATGCTTTGATCACATTCTTGAATATTTATAAATCGAGTCACACTTGAATGTCGCCTATAATTGTTATGCTACAACTTAATCACATGTCTAGTGGAGTAATAGATGGCCTTATTTTGTTGGACGGGATTTGGCAATTGGGTCATACTGTCGTGAGTGTCTCCCATTACCATTCCACTGTAACCTTTTAGACCAAAACTATGGGATGCATATGGGACAACTCACTACTTAAAATTTAAATCAGAATACTTCTACGGTCAAGGGTTTAAACTTTAAACCTGTACATATACTATTGATGTCCATAACTGAGAAATAACTATGAAAACCTAGATGAGTTGTTGTTTCTCAATTTATATGGATATATATGTGTTGGTGTTTCCTACTGGTTCATAGATGTTCTCTAAAGAATAGTCATATCTTCATTAGTTTACTAATTTGAAAGAAATTAGGAAAGGTCTAGTACCTTGTAGAGTCACTATAAAAGTTTAAAAAGAAGATTGTGATTTACCTTCCTCTAAATGTGTTACTAGTATAGGGAGATCCTTTGTCCTCTACTTCCTTGATCTTCTTGAGACCTATTCATTCTTATAGTATGTAGTTCAGTTAATTCATATATCATACTAAAAACCCCATCTTCATTATTTTCATCATTGATCTTTGAGAACAGATTCAAAAAAGTCATATTGTTTATAGAGATATATGTCTTCTTCTACTACACCCCTCCATGATATTGCATTAGTCATGTAGACTAATTTAACAATTGTGTTCTTACAAGAGCAATTTGAAGTGATGTGGCAAATCTTGTTGCAAATATAGTAGATTATAGTTTTGGATCGAGGCTTTGGATACTTGCACTTGCAAAGGTAAGTGTGTTCAGAGCATGAAAATGATGACGATTAAAGGATCACTTACAAAAAAATGAGTTTGTATTTTTTGTGAGAGTAATGCTTGTGAGTAAAGGGCTAGCAACCAAAGGGGCCAGTTTAAGGAAAGTAAGGATCACGAGATTTGTTTTATTGCTTAGTAAAATTTTGAATATATTTGTTCTGATTGATGAAATGAATTATTTCAATTTGAGCCATATCAATGAGATGAATCAAAGAACAAGTAGCAATAATTGTTGGTGTAATAGG
Organism: Cryptomeria japonica; assembly: GCF_030272615.1. Lineage (NCBI taxonomy): Eukaryota > Viridiplantae > Streptophyta > Pinopsida > Cupressales > Cupressaceae > Cryptomeria > Cryptomeria japonica. The sequence continues at coordinate 351,344,586 of NC_081411.1, read as the reverse complement.
GATATTACCTAGCAACTTCCACTATTAGGTCATTTTTATGCCTTATCATTTAAGTTTACTTAAGGTATACATAGGATACTTATCACTTTATGTCTCATATCATAAGATTAAGATACTTTCATAATCTTATGATATCCTACATGTCTCATCTTGAACTGTATAATCAAGGGGTTCTATTTATAATCTCTTTCACTCATATTGTAAACTTGCATTCATTGATAGGAATATAGTTTATTCGTGTCACATTGATCTTCTCATTTTGTTGTGCTTTCCCTTAGACCTCTAGATCTTAAAATATTTACCTTTCTAGATTCTATAAAAGAAATGGTTTTATCAAGAATATCATATGGAATAGCTTCTAAATATTTGCATTTGATAACAATATTGTTAGAGAATTTTTCTTTATAGGAAAATAATCTAAACTAGACTTTTTTTTTCAAGCTAAGACAAAATAAAGTAAGGTAGTACAATAATCACTTTCTCTAAATTAGTCACATAAACATACTTTCTCACTATCTTCCCCTCCATATAACTCCTTGGATGAAATAAGGGTATAATTCTAAATGCTCTCAAGTTATACATAGTAATATCTTTGTCACATTGTTTTAAGTTTCATATCTCATGGTAGTGGTTACTCTTGTCATATGATTGCTATTGTGTAGATGGGTCCTTGAGCCCTGGTTTAATCCCATTTTCTTATCTATATCAAAGATATTCTTGGTATCCTCACTCAATGGCGATCAAGCTCTCCCTACCTAGATTAACCTATCTCTAAATTTGGAAAATGGGTGCAGAAGTTTGAGTATGAGTACTCTTCGGTTATTTGTCATGCTTGTAAGGAGAAAAATAAGGATGAAACTTTCCCTATTTCCCAAGAGATTCAAAATATTGATTCTAATCAAGGGAGTTCCCCTTTGGATTGTTCAAGGATATATAATGCTTTGGGTTCTAATGATGGATGTGCCAATGATATTATGTCCCTTCATTGTCTCAAGAAAACAGGATTTGGAGAGAAGGGTCCTTCCTTTGTGCTCAGCTTTGGATCAATTTTTTAAACCACCCTGATTTTAGGATGGTTCATTTTTGCTTTAGTTATTCTACCTCTTGTTGTTTTGTTGTTTTGGAGCTGTTTTGTTTTGTTGTTTTGTTGGGATTAATGCTTCATCTTTCTCTTTGCACAAGGGATCGAGGCCCTTTCAAAATCCCTTCTTATCTAATTAAAAACACTCAATGATGATGGATCATTATAGTCCCCCCTCTATGCTTGGATTTAAAAATAGAATGAACTCTAACTACTCGTTTAATTCTAATAGAATATGACATTAGGGTACCTATGTAGCATAAGAGGTTGTTCACTAAATTCTTCCACCTTAATGATAGTTAATGTTAAGGATTGAATGAAGCAAACTCTTGTTCATGGATCACCTTCTTAGCCTCCTATGGAAGTCATTCTTTGTGTGGTCTACCATGAACATAATCAGGGTCTTAATAAATGTATTAGATACTCTCTATTATCAATAAGAGAGTTATCATAATATATTCGTGGTGAGTGGTTATGAATAAGATTAGTGGGTCCGTAGTTCCCACTTGGTTTGTACTTAGAAACATTATCATTTCTTAGTTGTATGGAAACTACAAATTCATGCATCTAGGCAACAATACACACTAGCTATTATATGATTCCACTAATGAGAGAAGCCTAGTCAATCTTATAGTTTGTGGAATTAGTCATGTCCCAAATATAGAATATCTATATATGGAGTATTCTTGCCTATAGATTACCTATTATTTTTCTTAATAATGTGATTATTTCACATACATCATAAAAATTCCCTTCTAATATGTTTGCGCATCAATCTTGAAACCATATTTTTACTAACCAACCAATGATAAGAATTATCTTAAACATGCCTCTATATTTGAATCCCACTAGCTTTGATAATCAACCATAATAACCTTAACAATGCATTGACAATAACAATGCCTAATAAATCATCAATTGTCTTAGGTGAATCTAGCCAAAGCCAACCCATCAAATCCACTAATCTCCCTTGCATCCCAATCATAAAATTTTATGGTTGTTGGAACAAGCTTGGGAGATTGAAGAGATATAAGGAACATTTCAACTTCCAAAATACCAAAGGAAAAAAAATAATTAGCTAACACGTCTTCTTTTGGGAATTTTTGTATTTAGTTCTTCCTTTGCAAATCAACATACCCTATTTTGGTTTCCCAAATATTTACTAAAGAACTTTGAAGATAAATTGGGAAGAGAATCCATCATATAGATATTTCTTTTCAATAGCCTTAGAGGACATTGTTTTGTCTATCATTTATTATAATAGCTAATACCCAATTTTTTTATAAGATAACAAGCAAAACCTCCTCTTCACAAACTATGTTTTTCTTAATAATCCAAGAATGGAAAAAGGAACCCACATAAAAATTACTTACTCCCTACCATGAAGGCAAAAGAACATCCAATTTAAAGATAGATATACCAAAAGGAAAGAAATATCACCTCAAAATCTATCTTGAACTTATACATTGAATCTATACACATGAGAATTCCCTTAATAACTCTCTCACAACTTTCAATGCTAGAAGAATGACTGTTTTCACAAGACTTTCATACTATGATATTTATATCAAGATTCACTTGCATAGTTTTAGAGTCAAGCTGACCCATTCTCATGAGTAGTTTACATGAACCCCTCATAAGAATGGATCGCTTAGTACTCATTTCATCAAAGTGATGCTCATAGCGGTGAAGCATTAGGGATTCCTAGGAGGTCACCCATACTAATACTACTCTAAATCAAGCACGTTTAACCATGTAGATTGTCCCAAGATCAAACCCATTCAACTTGCCACCCCATTTGCAAAACCTTCATCAAGTTGTGTGCCTTATAAACCATTCATTATAGAGCAACTTTAGCTTATCCATTGACAAGTGGGAGGTGTTGATGTGTTTTTTATGCACATGCGAATGTAGAATAAAATACCCAAAAGTATCTTTTCCTCTCTTGAACAAAGCTACTCAAATGCTAGAGATTTGGTTAAGGATCACTTGAGACAACTCCAAGGTTCTGGTATGTCAGGTCACGACATGTGGATAAACATAGTTGGTTGATGTGATTGCTGGTATCACAAGGGGACTTATGTTGAATTGTCGAATGCTTGAATAGCTGGAACTTGATCATCTAATATTTCAATCTCATGATGCTTTTTGTCCTAAACTAACTTGAATTGAAAAAAGGACAAAAGGTGAAGTGTTAATAAAATCTATTCTAAGGCCTAGACTGTAAGAAGATGGATGAATGATTAGATAGAATCCTACTGAGCGAGGTCTCAACATAGGGTTATATGAGACAGGGGTAAGTTCAATAGTGATTTCTCCTCTACAACCTTTGCTAGTCTGTGTGAAAATGAGAGCTTGACAGTATTCTTTCGCTTTTAGCTAGCTAAAATTTTCAAGAATTTTATCTCTAGATTTAATATTTCTTTTCTTGCAGGAATCTATTAATTTTGAGATAACAGATCTTGCCTTCATGAATTGATCCTAGTTTATCCCTTTAACCCTGATTAATTTATTTAGAGTGTTTAGTTCCATTTTAATCCTTTCTTTTACAATTAAATATTACTAAAAAATTGTATTATTGTTCCAAATTTTGTGGATATTTAGGAGACACAAATAAAATATAAATGTAATCATTCCATATTTTTGTAGGAGATATTGGAATGAGACTAATAGGAAGAGTAGTAAACATGAGTCACAATGAGCACTTTAGAATAAATCTAAACATTATAAGGAAGAGTAGCTTGGAAAAATAGAAGCGTAATCTATTTTCCAATATGAAAGATTATTACTTGGGAAAGAATCTTGAAAGAGGGTTGAAAATATTCCTTGAGCTAACATTATCTCACTTATCCAAAATTATGAGGAAGGATTCATTAATGAAATGGTCATTAACAGGATGGAGAGAATAATAATTAGGAAGAGATAGATTTCACATGCTACTAGGTGACTAGATTGGAGAGAAACTAGAGGCAAATCATTTATCTTGGCCATGACACAAAGTCTTAGAATAGATGCCAACCTTGGTGAATGGAATGAGAATCCCAAACAATTAATGAGTGGTGAGACAAGTAGAGGCATCTATAAATTTTGTTTTGAATAAAATAAAGAAAAAATGGGACTAAAACCAAGGGAAATGCACATGGAAAGGATATGATGAAAATAAAAATAAATAGTTTGAAGATAATATTAGTTACCTAAAGGATATTCCACTTGATTATTTGGTATATCATAACTATTTTGACAGATTTTGAAACCATTAGAGGTACCTTTTGCTTCTGTAGATGAGCCATTCATTCATGTTGAAGTTGTGATAGCTTATTTGCCTCTTTATAGACAACAAATTATCCATAGGAATTATCATATATACTTGTAACCTCCATCCCAAACCACCTATTTCACTCTTCTTCCTTTGTGTAACTCTTTTATTCTTCCATTACCTCTTCGCTTACCTAAATTCAGTCCAAAACATAGTGTATATAGCATCAAAAAAATTCCATATTTGATTAATATTATGCACAACATATCTAAAAGACAAATACCACACTTACTGTGTCATCAACCAAAAATAATTTACTTACATATTCAAAGAGTTCAATAATGGAGAAACATCCATGCGGTGCTCTACACATGTCCTTGAAGGTTCAAGAAATACTTATCCTCTATTGGTCCAAACTTTAAATCACTTTCCATGCATGAAAATAACTGCAACCATACACAATTTCCCACCCAATAGATTCTCTCAAACTAGTCTACTATCTTAACATAGGGTCAAGGAAAAGCGGGCCAAAATAGGAATCCAAGTGTCTTAAAAGCCTTCAAGACCATAGTGGTGAGGATTGAATTTCTTTCTTTAGTGGTATCTTTCTGTAGATTAATTAGTTGGGGATTCTATTAGGACCTTTTCCTAATTAAAAAAAAAAATATAAAGATTACATCCCTAAATATTGCATTCATAATAGAATAAATTTCTGCAATATTGAGACTATATTCATAATAGATTTATAGTGATGAATAAATAAATATTTAAGATTATCAAAAAATTCATGTTTTCTTTCCCCCAACCATCATTGGATATTGGGTGATCTTTGAGGCATTATGTCAAATAGTTCATGTGCCTTATCTAAGCTTACATATTTTGCATGCATGTGTACCTAGGCAGTTGCACTACAACATCTATACTCACTAATCACATTTGGTTGGAAGTTTCTAAATACATTTAAAACACATCTTATGCATATCCTACAATCATAGCATTCCATTAGATCGTGTTTCTTTGATGCATCTCACTAAATAGTTCATGCGCTTTCATGTCTATACTTCCACATTTTCCAAACATGTCAAATAGAGCATTTCCAATCGTAAGCATCTGATATTAATTGCCCTTACCTTCTGCTTTGATGGAAGCCCATACTCTATTCCAAAGCTCCCATTTTGGCACAGGTAGAGAGTATGTTGGCAAATAAAACTGATCAAAATGGAAATCTATTCGTTGCATTGACTACATTGTGAGGACGCTTATGTATTTCTTCGATAGCATAAAGCAGGAAAGGACATGAGAATATCTCCTCGGGGAGGTATTCTATGACAATTGTGAGGTAGATGAGAGTTTCTTATGCCATTTGCTTTGTTCTATGCAGTCAAACATGAGAACACTGTTTGAATTCAAATGCTAACGTTGATTGTCTTTTTAATGGAAACAAATGGGAAGGGACGTCAAGGGAAGGAATAAGCCCACAACACACCTAAGCAGTCAAAGCTTAGTGTGTGTTGTTTAAGGATGCCCCCTTAAGACATCATAATTGATTGTCTCTTCACTCCTAGGACCTTCAAAAGTTTTTAATGGCTTCATTGAGTCCTTTTGTCTTCCAAATTCACCTGCACCAACTTGAATTCTCCTTCAATGCTTGATTGTCTATTCACTTGGAATTGAATTGATTTTATAACTAAGAGATCACTTGAATTGTAGGTAGACCCCTTCAAATGATAGGGTAGACTTCCTTTTATATCTTATATATGTCTTGAAAGCATTTTATCCTGATGGCTTTAAATTAAAGTACTTTCTCTTCTATTTGGTATTGGTGGAGCAGATCCTTTTATGATATGTAAGTTGAGAATATTTTATGAAAGGTCCCTAAATGAATACACTTTAAACTAATTTTAATATACGTTGAAGTGTGCAATATGGAAGGTTTGTATTCTTAATCTCATGCCCATTTCTTAATTTAAAAGATGATATTTTTATTAAATATCTTTATTAACTTAATTTCTCCTTCAATTCTTGATGAATGCTTGATTGCATGTTCACTTGGAATTGAATTGATTTTATAATTAAGAGATCACTTGAATTGTAGGTAAACCCCTTCAAATGATAGGGTAGGCTTCCTTTTATACCCAATATATGTCTTGAAAGCATTTTATCATGATGGCTTTAAATTAAAGTACTTTCTGTTCTATCTAGTATTGGTGGAGTAGAGGTTGCATTGCATCATCCTAGGATACATATTTCCGTAGCTACAACACAAGTTAAATGTATCCCACATCGACGCAAAGCAACCTCTGCTCCAGAGATCACCAAAAAATAGAGAAAGAACTTTAGTTTAATGTCATTAGGATAAAAGTCTTTAACCAAGACAGATAAAATTTGAGTTTGATTGTCATCATTTACTTTGCCAAATTCTTCACACGTAACTCCTGAATCAATTTCCTACTCACAAGAATTTTATTATGTCTCAAATATAGGGAAATAAAAGGCTTCAAATAGAAAAATTAAACATGCAACTAAATCCATTGACTAACCATAAGATCAAAATTAATAAACGGTTTGATCATCTGAGATATGTTGTAGACTTGCAACCCACCAGCTAAGTTTTTGCGGGTAAGAATTTTTTTTGTTTTGGTTATGGTTGTTGTGTTTATAGGGAGATATTTACAAATTTATATCTATTTTCACTATTTAATGGTTTATGGGTTTGTAATTGTAATTTAATGTTCTTTCATATTTCTGTATATATTCTTTATAATAGCCTATTATATTGATTTGTTCTATTATGCATAATGGTGTGGGTCAGATGACTTTGTCGTCGGTGCATGAAAGCATTGAACGAGTTCTACTTTTCAAAATTACATGAAACATTTTTAATTTATTTAAATCAATGTTATTTGCAAAAAATGATTATCAATGATGTTTCCTTTCTCCAAGAATTTTCTAGGATCTTTCCATCAGATAATATGTAACATCGAATGACTAAATCTTTTCATTACAAATGCTTATTTTATTTAATTATTATCTGAGCGTGAATTAAAATTTATATCTGTACGGAAGCAGAACATACAAGTTGAAGAGTCATGTGCAAGCAAATTTCCTAAAAGAAAGCAAGCAGGCATTATCTTGAATGACATGGAAACAAGCTCACCAGCTGCTTAGAAGAGAGCAACTAGAGAATGGCAGAGGAAAGCATTTAAGGGTGATAAATAGATAGATAGTATGCAATACAAACAAACAATGTCTGGAGTGTCTGATGTGATGTCTCTAATTTATGTCCAGAGGAACTAACTCATTTTGGAGTTCCTGCAAAACCTATTGGGCCACGCTTGGAGGAAATCAATGTGTTCATGCAAGGAGCACCTTTTTTCTATTATGAGAATGATACTTTTGCACCGAGGGATATTTGGAAGTCAATATCTAAAAATTTATATAGTGTGGAACAAGAGTTGGTAGACTCGAAGTATAATTGTCAGCTTTCAGAAGACCAAGAGGTTATGTACACAATCTCCCAATAGAAGAGCAATTTCAAGAATTACCTCTCCCCCCCATGACTACTCAGGAAGTACTTCCTCAAACAGAGGACTATTGGCCTCCATGGGATCAAAGAAAAAAATTAAAGCATAGACTCTAGACGATGTGGTGATGTCATTCGTGAAGAACTCTACACTATAATTGAAAATTCATGAGGGAAACTACAACATAGTGAAGAGAAATACAATCTTGAAAATTGGGAATAATGGATCTTGGTTTGGGTGGGGCCAAGTCAGGTGGCTCCTCTAGAGGTTGATGAGATAGAAATCATATTAGGATTTGAAAAAGATCACACTCGTGGAACTTCGTGTGCGAGTGATTGATTGTGGTGTTTGGGTAATGCATTCCAAATAGATACAGTTGCATGCCATCAGGATAAAATTCTTTAATCAAGACATTACCCATTTGGAATGCAACTGTATCTATTTGGAATGCATTACCCAAACACCACAATCGATCACTCGCACATGAAGTTCCACGAGTGTGATCTTTTTCAAATCATAATATGATTTCTATCTCATCAACCTCTAGAGGAGCCACTTGACTTCACCCCACCCAAACCAAGATCCATTCTTCCCACTTTTCAAGATTGTATTTCTCTTCACTATCTTGCAGTTTCCCTCGTGAATTTTCAATTATAGTGTAGAGTTCTTCATGAAGGACACCACCACATCGTCTAAAGTCTATGCTTTAATTTTTTTCTTTGATCCCATGGAGGCCAATAGTCCTCTATTTGAGGAAGTGCTTCCTGAATAGTCATGGGGCAGAGAGGTAATTCTTGAAATTGCTCTTCTATTGGGAGATTGTGTACATAACCTCTTGGTCTTCTGAAAGCTGACAATTATACTTTGAGTCTACCAACTCTTGTTCTACACTATAGAAATTTTTGGATATTGACTTCCAAATATCCCTCAGTGCAAAATTATCATTCTCATAAGAGGAAAAAGGTGCTCCTTGCATGAACACATTGATTTCCTCCAAGCGTGGCCCAATAGGTTTTGCAGGAACTCCAAAACCAGTTAGTCCCTCCGGACATAAATTAGAGACATCACATTAGACACTCTAGACATTGTTTGTTTGTATTGCATACTATCTATCTATTTATCACCCTTAAACACTTTCCTTTGCCATTCTCCAATTGCTCTCTTCTAAGCAGCTGATGAGCTTGTTTCCATGTCATTCAAGATAATTACTGCTTGCTTTCTTTTATGAAATTTGCTTGCACATGACTCTTCAACTTGTATGTTCTGCTTTTGTACAGATATAAATTTTAATTCATGCTCTAGATAATAATTAAATTAAATAAGCATTTGTAAAGAAAAAATTTAGTCATTCAATGTTACATATTATCTGACAGAAAGATCCTAGACAATTCTTGGAGAAAGGAAACATCATTGATAATCATTTTTTGCAAATAACACTAAATCAAATAAATTAAAATGTTTAATGCAATTTTTAAAAATAGAACTCGTTCAATGCTTTCATTCACCGACGGCAAAGCCATTTGACCCACATCATCTCTTGCCATCAGAATTTTGACAACAACTAATAAAACACCTGACAAGGATGCTATGCATCCAACGACACTCCTCTGTCATAATTTAATCCTTTGGAGTTGGAATTCCAATGATAGCCTGAGATCACGATGGTATTCTTTCGGGGAATGAGCATCCATGGTGGTCGTCGGAAAGGTTGGAGGTGATGTCAAAATTGCGACGACCACAAGGATAGTCGGAACTTCTAACAGAAAGTTTTCAACTGCTTTTTTTGTCGGTAGTGCGACAAAATTTGGTCGGAATTCTGACGATTTGCCGTCGAAATCTTTATATGGATTGAAACAGGCACCTAGAGCTTGGTATGCAATGTTAGATATATATCTTTTGAAGCTTGGTTTCACTAAGGGTAATGCTGATAGTAATTTGTATTATAGAGTCACTGATGGTGATATACTAATTATTGAGGTCTTTGTTGATGATATCATTTTTGGAGGTGAAGATAAGTTGTTCATGGAATTTTCTGAAAGTATGGAGAAAGAATTTGAAATATCTATGATTGGGTAAATGAATTTTTTCTTAGGTTTGCAAATTACTCAGACTGATAAAGGTATTTTCTGATAATATGATGAAACTATAATGATCCGGTCAACTACTAAGAGGGGGGGTGAATTAGTAGATAGAAAATAAAATAAATTTTCACAAAACTTAATTCCAAATCAGAAACAAATTCCTAAACTAACTGGTTTAGACACTGTATCTAAAACTGCAACTGCACTGTCAAACTTTACTGGTTGACCAGAACATCAATGATACAATGCAACAGAATTGAAACTCAAATACCATTTAACCAAAATATTAAACCACTTCAATAATATCAGTAATAGCTCATTACAGATCACTTTCGGTCATCTAAACATATCTAAGTGGATTTACTAGTTATTCATATCAACCATATCAAAACACATCCACAAAATCATTCACTACTTGACACAATAATTTTTCATGTGGAAACCTTAATGAGAAAACCCATGGTGGGGATGAATACCCACAAGTATTTTGAACTCTTTTGAAGTTCACCCTGTTAGGAGACAAGCCTTGTTAGAAGTTTATACCATAATGTTCTTTTAAGAACAGATCTGGTTAAGGACCACCTGGTTAGGGGTTTGACTGCAATACCCTGTTAAAGGCAATACCCTATTAGAGATAACCTTAGTGGAGGATTTCAGATCCAAGCTAATGGATCACCTAGTTAGAGGATTTCAACAACACCAATCCTCTTAAATCTTACCTGGTTTGGGGATTTAACTATTGTAATGGTTAGAGAACAAAAGGTTCTTTGTTGATCTAGTAATAACACTACCTTGCTTAATTAGATCCTTTATTGCTCGTATCTACGTTCACAACCTTCTCTAAACACTCCTTCTAGTTTGGCAACAATCACACTACCACACCTAATGAAATTGCCAACATAATTAGAAAATAGCTCATCGACCTTATAAGAAAATAAATAAATTAGTAACACATCACAAAACCTACAAATCTCATAGAGATTACAAGCATACCAATTCTATCATAATTGTTGGATTACATAGAAATCAAATAAACATTATTCTAGACAACTTCAACTGCTCCTAGATCACCTCACATTGGATCCTGTAGCTCATCACACATTTTTCACTTCATGCTATGCATTTTCTCATTCCCAAGATGAATGGTTATCCTCACATGCCAAATCCACTTTGAATCTCATCATGCGCATCATGCTTACATGGCATGTTCATCTCCGATTGTCATTTGGTCATAGATCATCACAACCGAATCTCCAAGCTCCACCAGTTAGGGTCTTATGAACTGGATAGGGTTACCAGTTGATATCTTTGCTTCAATAATAATACCAATACCGGTTTCAATATTGGTTACCAGATGATCTCTTTGTATTATTGGTTGCAATACAACTTCATTACTGGTTACTATTGAAATCAATGACAACACTATGTTTCATTAAAGCAATCTTCATGCAATGCCAATAATCTCCCCCTTTTGCATTGATGACAATACAAATATCAATACCCTTTGACTGTGATGATTGAGAGTAAAGCATATACATAGGTATAGGAATCCTAGTTTACATTTTTCCATATATTCTCCTTCAACTGTGTCTCCATATCTTTAGCTGGTAACTAGCTATCAATCATATACAATTCTTCTCCCCTTTTGACATCAATGCCAAAGTGAAGGTTAACCATTCCATGCTTCACCGATCTGCAACTAGCTTTTCCCCTTGTGGAGTAGCTCCACTCTTCACCAATCCTACTTCAATATTTTTCAATAGGCTCTAGGATTGATGGCTTCCCCATCTACTTAATTGACTTCATGTAGGGGTACAAACCCTAACTTACCTCTAAGATACTCAAATGTAGCCTTAGGTAGAGGTTTAGTAAAGATATCTGCTAGTTGTTCTTTAGTAGATACATGATCCAATGTCACATCTTTACTTTTCACTTTCTCTTTCAGGAAATGATACTTCAGCTCAATATGCTTTGTCCTAGTATGCAACACCGGGTTCTGATAAATGTTTAGAGCACTTGTCTTATCATAGAAAATCTTACCGGTTCTGATATCTTCAACTTGAAACCTTCCAAAATGTGTTTCATCCAAATTGCTTGGGTACAATTCATATATGTTGTAACATATTCAGCTTTTGTTGTTGATTGAGAGATACAACTATGTTTCTTGCTGCTCCAAGACACTACTCTACCTCCAAGAAAAAATACTCCTCTGGTTGTACTCTTCCTGTCATCAACATTGCCTACCTAGTTTGCATCTGTATAGACTTTTAAATCAAATTCTCCTACATATGGATACCATAATCCATAATGAATTGTGCCTTTGAGATATCTGAAAATTATTTTGGCTGCAACCATGTGTGTCTCCTTTGGACTTTTCTAAAATCTAGCAACCAATCCTACTGCATGAGCAATGTTTGGTCTGCTATGGACAACATAATGTAGTTTAACTATCATGGACTTGTACTCTTTTTCATCCACTGATGCAGAATCATCTTCCTTAGACAATTTATAGCATGTAACCATTGGTGTTCCAATTGGTTTACAGCCTCCCATTCAAAAAGTCTTCAACACCTCTTTCACATATTTGGACTATGTGATGACAATACCTTCGTTCATCTATTGAATTTGCAAACCTATGAATTTTTTTGTCTCACCTACCAGTGACATCTCATACTCATTCTTCATTTCATTAGCAAAATCATGGCACATATAATCATTTCCTCCAAAAATAATATCATCAACAAATACCTCACTTACTAGTATCTTATCTCCTTATGTCTTGAGATATATGTTACTCTCTTCACTGGTTCTTTGGAAACCTATCTTCACCAAGCGAGAGTGCAATATTTCATACCATGCTCTTGGTGCTTTCTTTAATCCATATAATGCCTTATGTAATTTGCACACCATGTCCTTTTCTATAGTTAAAGCACAACCATCCAGTTGTTCAATGTAGACTTCCTCTTCCAATATTCCATTTAGGAATGTTGATTTCACATCCATTTGATATAATTTGAATCCTTTGTATGCTACAAATGCAAGTAGAGTCCTTACTCTTTCCAATCTTGCAACTAGTGCAAATGTCTCACCATAGTCTTCACCTTCTTCTTGTGCATATCGTTTGCATACCAGTTTGGATTTATTTCTGACCACTACTCCATCTTCATTCAGTTTATTTAGGAATACCCATTTTGTACCTATTAAATTCTTGTTCTTCGGTATGGGTACCAATGACCATGTATTGTTCTTCTATATCTGGTCAAGTTCTTATTTCATTGACTTGATCTAGTGTTCATCTCCAAAGGCTTATTTTGCAGTTCTAGGGTCAATGGTTGAAATCATACAAGAGTTCTCTCTAACCCTTGTTCTTGTTAGCACACCTAGATCATGTCTCCAATAATCTTATCGGGGCCATGATTGATTCTAACACACCTTGGAATAACATGATCTTGATTTCGAGGTTCTTCTTCTTCACTTTCCTCTTCTTCTACTAGACCTTCCTATTCTAGTTGAACTGGGGCTTCTCTGTTATGTTCACCAACTTCTGGCTTCACCGGTTCTGATTCCAAAAATAATATGTACGGTTCTTCATCTTCCTTCTCCTTGTTGGTTTCACCTAAACCTTCAAGAATTTCATTAACTCAGACATTTACACTTTCAATAGTTTTCTTAGTCGGATTGTTATAACACTTGTAAGCTTTGCTCTTGGTGGAGTAACCAAGAAATATGCCTTCATCACTCTTGGCTTCAAACTTACCAATATAATCACCTCTCTTGATAAAACATCTGCTACCAAAAATTTTAAAGTAGACATCATCTGCACTACTTTTACCATTCAAAGAGATGGATCCCTTTCCTTTCACCATGTAGGGTGAGTCATTCCCAAATCTCACAACACCTCCATCAAATTTTTTCAAAGTAAGAAACTTATTCCAATCACCAGTCATGTGGTGTGAACAATCACTGTCTATAATCCAGTCATCTGAACTATCCATGCAAGAGACCAATTCCTTCTGATCTGATGTCTCTTCTTTAACAGAAACAAAGACAATGTCCTCATTTGCATCTTCCTCAGATTCTTCATCTGAAATTCCTCCATACATTGGAATGAGATAATCTCTTTTACCTTTACCTTTATACTTTCTATACTTATCACATTTTTTCTCATTATCTCCATTAGGATAGTTAGCAGTAATATGTCCAATCCGGTTACATTCAAAATACTTCAAAGGTAATTTACCTTTGTACTTACTAGTACCTCTGGGTAACCATTTGGCCAACAAAGCTTCAAGCTTAATCAGATTGTCTTCATCATCTACCTTTCTATTGGATCTAGACTCATGACTGTAGCTCACTTCTCCGCTTTTCCTTACCGGTGGGGTTGAGACTAAGGCTCTAAATGTAGATTCTAATCTCTCAACACTTCCACCAAAACCATTTAATTCAAATGTAGTTAATTTACAGATGATGGAATCAAGAGTTACCTTTGATTTATCAATAGACTTGAGCTCTTGAATTTTTGCAACTCAGATAGCATAGACCGGTAGAAGGGTTCTCAACACCTTGCTAACCACTGTACCTCCATCACTTTTGATCTCTCCAAATATCTCCTTGATCCTCTGACCATAGTATTTAATGTTTTCTCCTTTAGCCATCCACATATCATCAAATTTGCCTCTCAGATTCTCTTCTTTGGCAATCTTAACATGCTCATCACCGCTTTATATATCTTCTAGTTTATTCCATACTTCATATGCAGTCTCCAATCCATGAACATCAACATACTTAGAATTGGACAAGGAATTGATGATGCCGTCCAATGCTTGATTGTTCTCCTCTTGCTCCTTCTTTTGATCATCTTTTAGAATCCCACTAGGCAATCTATATTTAGTAACAACATGCTCCCAATATTGACTTCCTAAGCTCTTGATATAGATCTTCATCCTATCACTCCATATTATGTATTTTTAACTATTAAATTTCAGACCTTATTTCTTCATCATGTTCTCCTAGATCTTTTCCTCAAGCTATTCAGCTTAAAACACAAGAGGACCTTAAATGCTCTGATACCAATTGATAATATGATGAAACAATAAAGTTTTGGTCAAACACTAAGAGTGGGGGGGGGGGGGGCGGGTTAAATCAGTAGATAGAAAATAAACTAAACTTTCACCAAACTTAATTCCAACTCAAAAATAACTTGCTAAACTAACCAGTTTAGACAGTGTATCTAAGATTGCATCTGCACTGTCAAACATTACTGGTTGACCAAAACATCAATGATACAATGCAATAGATCTAAAACTCAAATACCATTTAACCAAAATATTTAAACACTTCACTAATATCAATAATAGCTCATTTTAGGTCACTTCCAGCCATCTAAACATATTTAAGTTGATTTACCAGTTATTTATATCAACCATATCAAAACAAATCCACAAAATCATTCACCACTAGACATAATGATTTTTCACTTGGAAACCCAAATGGGAAAAACCACGGTGGGGATGAATACCCATAAGTATTTTGAACTCTTTTGAATTTCTCCCTATTAGGAGACAAGCCTTTTTAGAAGCTTATACAATAATGTTATGTTAAGAATAGATCTAGTTAAGGACCACCCAGTTAAGGGATTGACTACAATACCTTGTTATAGGTAACCTTGGTGAGGGATTCCAAATCCAACCTAATAGATCACCTAGTTAGGGGATTTCAACAATACCAAGCCTATTAAATCTTACCTAGTTAGGGGATTTAATTTTTGTAATGGTTAGAGAACAACATGTTATTTGTTGATCTAGTAATAGTATTGTTGGTTCCCAAAACCACAAAGTGGAAATCCAAGAGCTTTGCCAAATCTCTTATTGATTCATCAATTAGCCTTGGCCAACGAACAGGAATGGTTGAAGACCATATTCCTATGGACTTTAGGCTCCACTAGCCCTAGGTGGGTATACCCCAATCTCCAAAGCACAAAGAGATTTCTTTATAGTGAATTTAAACTATTTGATCTAGTTGTTTATAGGACTGGCCAACAATTTCCCATAACTATGCTTTATTGATATGCTTTAAACTTGTTTTAATTTGAAAATTTGAGTATAATTGAATATTAATATAAGTTGTAGCAAAATGTTGTTGGAACTAAGAGTAATTATGAAAGAAAAAGACAAGTAAAAACTAGCAATATATTTCTCTAGTGAGGACTTTGTGCATACTAAATCTATTCACAAGAAACCAAAAATAGCCCAGTGCCTTATCTAATAGTTTACATGTCATTTAATGGATCAATACTTATAATCTTTGGAATGTGAAGAAACAAACTGTCACTGCAATATCCACAATGTATGCTATGAGAAAAACAAAAACAATTCTTCTATATCTATACCAACAGATGATAAAACATTGCAACAAATCTTCTTTGGATTTATCCGAAAGATTTTAAATTATTAATATCATATGACACGAAACAATCTGAAGATGAAAACAACAAACCTTGTATATTGATTTCTAGGAACAATTGATGTACAAAAACTGCAGACTCGCAGATAATCCATGATTTGACTTGTTTTCACAAAAGAGATTTCATTTCTATGGACTTATCTTACATAACACTATAAATTCCAACAGACAATCTAAAAAGATCATAATCTTACTTACGTCCTATCCCCCATAGAATATAAAATGACTCTCTATACATACATGACTCAAATGATACAAATGAAAGGACACACCCTTTAATTTGTAGAAACAAAGACTAACAAAATTCCTAACTATCCTTCTTAACTGCTATAATTAAAACACATGACAATAACATAGATTAGAGTTTTCCATTAAGCCATTGACCACATTTCTGGATGTGCTGAAGATATTTTTCCTCTTTATATGTAGTAGCATTGAAGATATATCTCTGACCATTATCTCTATTGTAACAAAACCTTCAACCTACTCCCCTCTTTCATTCATGTCCAATGCATCTGCATGGGAAATGCTAAGGGATGAATTGAGTACAGACCTGCATTCAGGAATCTATTGGTTCTTGTCCTTCATGAACACTGCATCATCAACTACACTTAGAACTCCATGATTGATGATCCCTTTACACTTCTCATACTTGGTATTTAATTCTATTGTGAATTCTTGATGAGTGTCAATTATTCTTTTGACTTTATTTATCCTTTTGTCACTCAGTGTTTGATCCTGCAGTAGCATGTTTAACCTATTAAGGATCCTCTGGTGCGATAATGTGTTATTCATGGTTTTCTGGTAAATAGTCTAGAATTCCTCCAATACCTTCTACAAATTTTCAAATTGTTTTGTCCATAAGACACATGTTGTGTTTGTCCTTATGCTCTGTATTCTTTCCTTCATTTTTTTGTTTTCCTTGTACAACTCTTCACACTTCTTTTTCAATTTAGATTTGTTTGCTATCTGGGGTACAGGCTGGCCCCTACTCCTCAAAAGTTCTTCATATAATGATTTATAGTTTCCTGGTTCTTTCATCAACATCTTCATCTGTGCTTTGTTTAATTTTGAGATATCAACTCTCATATCTACGATGACCATGGGATCAACCTTTCCAACCTTCAACTTCATCATGTGTCCAAAAGCCTTGTCCACATCTATGACCTTTGGCCTTTTATTCGGGGGATAAAGAGCCCACAACCACATAGCCTCATCATCTAAATCATATCTTGATCCGATGAAAATGTCATTCATGCATTGAATGTCCAATTTGAAATCCTTCTTCTCTGAATGTAATAGGCTATCAAAAATGAAGGACACACTAAGATCCTAGCCTCAAAACAAGATAATCCCTACCTCTACAAGAAGTTGCCTTCCCATTTGTGGAGTCACGGTTTCTACTTCTACATCAATATCTTCCTTCAGTTTCCTAAGCATCTCTGCCTCATTCTCTAGTGTTATGTAAGGCATTTCTTCTCTTAGCCTTTTCTCCTTGAAGTGATACAAGAAGGACTTGAAATCCTTTGACTTGATGAACTCATCATTAGACACAAAAGAGATATGCTCCTCTAACCTAACATCCACATTCGTATTTATCCTGCAATAGTTATGTCATGTGCTTTAGGTTCTTCCTCCCTTTTAGGCCTCCTAAATCTTGAAATAGCTTCATTTTCTCCTGATTCGTTCTCTACCTCTTCTTCCTCTCCTATCTCCTGTAGTCATTGCTTCTCCTCATCCATTTTTGTTCTAAACTTTGGACTATCTGCATAGCCTCCTTGGACTCTTTGTTCTTGAAGATATCCCAGGCTTTTACATACTCATGAAAGTAATCACCCATATTTTTCTTTTTCCTTCCTTAGTGGATATAGCCCTCAGGGTCATAGTTCTTCTGACCTATGTGCTCATAGTGGTTGTAGTCTTCTATCAACCTCTTGTCAATGATCTCATATGCCTTTATGGAGGAAATAGTGAAATCACCAAAATGTAAGGTCCCAAGAATGAAAACTTGCTTGTGAGCACCAACAAAATGCATTGCATTTGAGATTCTCATCTGCCTTACAATCTCTAGATAAGTGATCTTGTCAGGTGCAGGCTTCAGTAGCACATAAGGAGCTCCTTCAAATCCAAAAACCCTAACATAGGCGAAGTCCTGGCACACAGACCAGACATCCCAATTATGGTTTACTCTGGTATCCCCATATTCACAAGGTCTAATAAATCTTTTAATTTCCTTCAAAAAAGACCCATCAAAAGACACACCAAAATCTCTGAATAAAGGCTACACAAAGAGCTCTTCAAACTTGATATAGCAGGATCTCATGAAACATGAATCCCACAATGACCACCATAATTGTATAGGCTGCTCCTCTCCATCCTTACCACAAATATTCAACTTTATCCCCTCAAGGCACATTCCCCTAAGTTGTCCATAAAACAAGACCACATGCATCAACAAAGAGTAAAACTTAAAAGACTTATCAGGGTTATTTTGAAGGCTCAAGAAACCCTCATGTATTTTCTCAACAACATAAGTAGCATAGTCGAATTGCCTCAGCTCATGCATTTGTGTTGTGGCAACAAGGACCAGAGGTCCTATCTAAGCTAAATCTGGGACTTCAACTCCTCCCACCTGACCACCTGCCATACAAGTATACTACATATACTACCTGAAGATATTGATATCAAATGGGGGCCCATCCTCTTCTATCAATTTTCCCTTTTTAGCCTTATGAATGGCCAAATTCCATCCATTGTACATTATGTCCATATTTGTATACTCTTCCTCTAGCTTCTCAAAAGACAAAGGAACATTAGATTCAAAACCTAGACCAAAAACCTCCTGGATGGTGGCTACTAAGATATGGATGAAAGCGTCACCATTTGGTAACTGGATACATCTTTTTGCAGCATTGTAAGCCCTAACCAATGTTTTCATCAATTGGACATTTACAAAGACATTAGGGACTACAAGTTGACCCAATCTAGTCAGCCATGGGTTTGAAATTGGGGCCAGCTTATTTCTCTTTGTATAATGATATAAGAATAATTCGTGACCTCTGATCCTGGTCCATACATTGCCAATTTCTTTGAACTCATCCTCTAGCTGGTCATAGATGGGTAGGTTAACTTTTGATCTTTGGGATTTGGCTCCTTGTTATCTCATTTAATCGATCATATCCTTGTTCATATTTTGTTTCAGCACACCTTCTCCTCTTTAGACTTCTTAGAAGCACTTTCAGAGACTTCTATGACCTTCCTCTTGCCCTTGCAACTATAACCCTCCATATTTGAATCTTTCAAGATTTTTGCAGTTTGATTCTCTGTAGTTTAATTTTGCTTCAATTTATTTGTTAGCTTCAAACTATTATGCAAAATCCTTGTACCAACTCTTTATATATGGATTTGATGGATTAAAAGCATTTACTCAGCTAAAATCCTACTATGATTTGCCTCGTGCAAACACCAATCTACCTGTTCTCTGCATTTAATAATGGCAGGTCGATCTATTTGCAATTAGATTTTGCAATGACTAATCGACATAAATTTTCTGATAATTCAATTATTTGATGCCATCCGTCCTTCAGTCGGCATAGGTCTCACTGATCACTTCACCTCCTAGCTAGGTTCTACTTTCACCTTTATATCATATCAGCATAGGTCATTCCGATACACCCTCCTTTTATTCCTCCATGGAATTTTGCCCATCGGGTTTTGGCATAGCTCCAAATATGTTCCTCCAATAGTCAAAATTTATTCTGATGAATCCCCCTTCGTAGTCCACATCTCATTCGTTACATCAAGTCACCTCATCACGTATCGGGACAACTTATTTAATGTTTCCCCAATGACTCGATGACATTTACTTCATGCTTGTGCTTCCCTTTCACTTCTCCACTCTATCGGCATATGATTTCCCAATGAAACCTACCTCTTGGTCATCATGTTGCAAAGCTTATTAGGTGTCGGGACAACCCATCCTGTGTTTCTCTGATGACCCGATGACATTGAGCTCCAACCTGTTTGTTTATAGATCCATTGGCTTATGCTCCCCCAATGTGGTCTCCTTCCTGTTAACCACTTCAGATTCCTCATTGGGTATTAGCATAGTGGAAAATTTCTTCCTCGAAAGGGTTGATGTCATCTTGATGACTTTACCTTGTCGCTCTTTTAGTCACTGACTTCAGTGTAGGCTATCTGGATGAAACCTCATTTCCATCCATCATGATATATACCCTATCGAGTATCAGGGTAGTTTTTTCTTATGCTATATGATATCCTAACGATTTCAAAATATACGTTCCACATACTCTTTAGTCGGTGTGAGTCATACTAATAACCTCCTCCTCTGTGCTTGGCTTTGTCTTTCTTATCGCGTATCGGCATAACCCAAAACTCCTTTCACCGATAATTTGAGCTATCCCAATGGCTTAGTATTCCAAATTTTTGGTGTTGCTTCATCGGATAAAGTCATGCCGATGACAGCACCTTCTTCCATCTATCCCATCGGGTATCAGGGTAGCATGAGATATCATTTTCTGACAACCCAATCAAATTTACTATCTACTTCACATTGTCTTTCATCGGTGTAGGTTATACCGATCACCTCATCGGCTATCGGTACAACATTTTTCTCATACCTCCGATAATGAATGTTATGCCAATGAGAAACTTCTTCTAAACTTCCTTTTGGTTCTCCTTTGGAGCAATTGGTCTAGGTCATGCCAATAAGTTTTCTCATTATTTATGCTAGTCGGTCTTATCGGGGTAACTTACACTAATAGTTCAAACTTGACAATTATGCAAATTAAGCTCTTCTTCATATATCACTCGCACTTCTAACCTTTTATGAAAACTCTACATGTGCTAATAGATGAAAAAGACTATCACATAGGCCCATAGAATGCCTTATAAGGCTCCCTATTATGTCATGCTGAACCTTTCTCATGTAGTTCATACTTAGTGCCAATCCTTAGCATGCCCTAGCAGTGCTTGTCCTATTCTAAAAATAGGGTCTCAGAGGGACTTTTTCCGACATTGGAGCACATATCCTACACATACAATCCAACAATAAATGTTCTTATGTTTAAATGTACATATAAAACATCAAAGAAATAGCATAGAATATTTGATAATAATGTGTTCTAATAAGAACTACCTTTATTAAATAGATCCTTTATCACTTCTATCTACCTTCACAACATTCTGCAAACTCTCCTTTTGGTTACAATAATCACACTACCACACTTAACCAAATTTCCAACACAATTACAAAAAAACTCATCAACCTTATAAGAAAATACAATAGGCCGGTAACACATCACAAAACCTACAAATCTCATAGAGATTACAAACATATCAATTCAATCATAACTGTCGGGTTAAATAGCAATCAACTACACATTGTTTTAAACAAATTCAACTGCTCCAAGATCACCACACATTGGATCCTGTAGCTCATCACACATTTTTCACTTCATGCTATGCATTTTCTCATTCCAAAGATGAATGGTTATCTTCATGCATTAAATCCACTTTGAAACTCATCACGTGCTTCATGCTTACATGGCATCTTCATCTCCGACCATCATTTGGTCATAGATCATCACAACCGATTCTCTAGGCCCCATTGGTTAGGGTTATCAGTTGATCTCTTTTCTTCAATAATAATACCAATACCAGTTTCCATCAATGCTTTATTCCAGTTGCATTACCGCATCATTACTGGTTGCAAGACAACTACATTACCAATTACTATTGATATCAATGAAAACACTGTACTTCATCAATGCAATCTTCATGCAATGCCAACATTTTCATTTGTCAAACCAAGTATGCTACAAAATTGTTGAAGAAATTTGGTATAGAGGACTAAAAACCGGTAAGTACTCCTATGGTTACCAGTGAGAAATTGTCAAGGAAAGATGTATCTGCACTGTAAATCCTACCTGATACAAGTCTATGATTGGAGTTCTTCTATATTTGACTCAGACTAGGCCTGACATAATGAATGATGTTTGTATTGCATCAATATATCGAAGTGATCCTAGAGAGAATCATGAGTGTTGTGAAAGGAATTTTAGATACTTGCAAGGTACATCTGAATATAGTTTATGGTTCCCTAAGGATAATGACTTTACTTTATGTGCATATACAGATGCAAATTGGGATGGTGATGTTGATGACTGAAAAAGCACTTCCGGTGGACCTTTCTTTCTTGGAAATAAGTTGGTTTCATGGATCAACAAGAAACAATCATGCACTTCTTTATCTACTACTGAAGCTGAGTATGTTGCTACTACTACTAACTATACACAGGTTCTATGGATGACGAAAATGTTGGTATTTTGGTATGGTTTTGTCATTGATGTCAACACCTACTAACACTTATCAACTCTAGCACTTTGGAGAATCAACAACATTCACCAGCAAGCAAGTGACTTATGTACAGTCATCGGTATCTTGTACACTGGCAGGATATAATGTTCACCGATACTTGGAATAGCATGGAAAACACCTAGTTATGTCGAAGACATCATTTAGACACTTTGTCTTGGAGATTTGTTCATTGGTATATTCGTATTTACATATTTGTTGTTACCGAAAAATAGGTCCAGATCATTCACCGACAGGCTTATCTATTCCAGATCAGCATGACATGCTATGGAGATGTTTTATTAATGTTGTAATTGCATTAAGCTGACATGATGAATCGGTTATTGCATCAGATATTTTTTTATTTGTAAAATGATTTTATTGTAATATCCTTTAGAGCTGACCTACTAAAATTGGTCTTAGGTTATGATATAAATGTAAGATCTTATTTGTAAGATCAGTGTGGAATGCAAGAGAGAAATTGTGTGAAGGTATATGTGAGAATAAGCAGAGCTATACACGCAAACATCATTTGAAGGTTGAAGAAGGGTTTTTGTGAAGACAATTAGAGCTATAGTGGTACTGAATCTAGCATAGTAACATGCTATTTTGAGCAGCACATCCTTCTTAAATTTAACCATCCAATTGTAGTTAGTGTGACTCCAATTCTGTTTGAGCACTGAGCTCTAGGTGCTTGGCCTTTTTGCATGTGCAAACCCCATTTGTATACACATACTATCTGCAGTAGTATCATCTAATTATGGGTAAGGTTTCCCACCATGGTTTTTCCCCTTATAGGGTTTCCATGTACAAATATTAGTTTTATGTGTTGTGAATGTTATTGTCTTTCTGTTTCACACATTAATCTTTACGGGTACTATAATTAACTGATAAAACTTTCTACCAGCATACAAGTTTGGTTCACTAGTATCAAGCCTTAAAGTTTGTTAAGTTGTTTTGGTTTGAATTTATTTGACAACTGATTCACCCCCCCCCCCTCTCAGTTGTCCTCGGGACCTAACAGAAAATGTTGAAGGACATTAAAGTGCATTGCATTGGACCGGTAGTTATTCACTATGATAACTTTACTGCTATTGACATATCAAAGAATCCGATATTTCACTCTAAGACAAAGCACATCTTGATCAGGTAAAATTTTTTGAAGGAGAAGGTGGAAGAGAATGAGGTCAAACTAGTTTATGTGAACACTAAAGAGTAGAATGAAGATATTTTCACTAAACCTTTTCCTAAAGAATCATTTGAGTACCTCATAGATAGATTAGGGGTTTTTGCTCCTCCAATAGAGAACTAATTGATGCCTTTTTGCATTAGTCTCGTATGCATTATCAGAGATATTATTCAATCCAGAATGAATAACATTGATGTGGGGATGCTACTACTCAGGGGGAGTAGTTAGCCTTGTGATTCAGTGGTTTTTGGCTTTTTCTTTGATATTTTTGTTATATTTCTTGCATTGATTCCAAAGGGGGAGAGAGATTCAAGTGAAAAACTTAAGGGATGTATACTCAAGGAGAGTATGTTTCAAAACTTCATTGCCATATTTTTTTGTGGGAGATTTTTTTGGCATTTCTTGGCACTTGGATGTTTTTAACATCTAGTGTTGCCATCAATACCAAAGGGGGAGATTGTTGACCATTTGGAGGGATTGATTATGTGTTGCATTGATGTTTTGTCATTGAGGGAAATGCCAACTATTTTGGTTTCTTTACTAGTATCTTTCTGGTCCCGATAGGTTGTTTAGTTTTTGGTTGGATTAGATCCAGTATGATTTGGTATGCTCTGGTATGTTTGGGTTATGGAATTGGCTTATTCATGCTACTTAGATTCATGTTAAGTTAGTTGGTCTTTTTGTGGTGATCGGATGCTATCCTATATTCTAGTAAGTCTGGTTTGTTGTTCTGACGAGGGTTTCACCATCACAGATTTGTTGAAGATCTTTGATGTTATGCATAAGTGATGTCGGTGTGGCTTCTAATGGAGATTCGAGATGGTGATGGTGATCCTGTTTCAGAATTGGTTGATTGGGATAAATTGATTTAGCATGTATGGACCTAAATTGGGTCCCAGTTTATTTAGGTTATGGACTAGCTAAATGTAACATGTGGATTGGACTTGTCGATGCGTTTCTGGGATTTCTTATGGGTTGGATATTATTTGTTTACTCTCTAGCTGACATGTTTTGTAATTATGTAATTGTTTTTTTGTCTGGTGGCCGAACTTATTATTTATGGTTGAAATTTTGTATATATATGATATAAGATCTCATTGTAGATCATATTAGGGTAAGGACAAGGATATATATGATCGAATAATGTAGTAATCATTTAGGTAGAGGATTTGCTCGATCATTGGTGATAGAGTTGGGTTTATGTAAGAGGATTTAGTCCTTCGATATTGAGCTTAATTGGAATTGTACTCAGGCGTAGTAGATTCTATCTTTGTAGTTCATTCCTTCTTTCAGATTGTAGTTTGGATTTCTATGTAGTCAGTGAAACTCCTTTTGTGATGAGCAGTGCGCTCTAGGCTATTGGCCTTCCTACAAATGCAGGTGCCTAAATTGTAATTCACATACTTACTGTAGAAGTATTATCTGAGTGTGGGTAGGCTTCCCACCATGGTTTTTCCCTTTACCGAGTTTTCCACATACAAATCTTGGTGTCATGTGGATGGTATTTATTCTCTTATTGTTGTTTATGCTTAATTGGTTTATTTGTTATTTTGGTAATTGCTTTATGCATTTTGGTATATATCTATTGGCTTGTGGTATTAAATTTTTAATTGCTTAATGTTCCGGTAATGTGAGAAAACTGATTCACCCCCCCCTCTCTCAATTGTCTTCCGATTATTTGAATTGTCTAACATTAATAAATGTAACAAATTATTTGACTAAGAGAAATACAAGAGCTACATAGGAATAATAGGTGATGATTTTGCTAACATTTATAGCCATATGCAAATTATTTTTAGTTATAAGTATTATACTTTATTTATTTATATGCATTGATATATAATTATAATTTTATTTTTACATTGGTTGTGTTAGTTGTGATGGCATATGATATATAAAACTATTCTAATACATCATTCCCTTCTATAATAATTTATAATTTGCATATTTTTATCTTTTTCATCTTTTGAGAATTGTAAATGCTTTCCCCATATACCCTTCCATGTGCAACTAACTATCAAAACTCTTTTGTTTCACTCTCATAATATTTAATCTTATATTCAATGTTTAATTTTTTAAGGCATACTTTCCAACACTTCTTAAGCCAACATCAAATCAATGCTCTCAAATATGAATGGAAAGCATTTGCAGATTATTATGTGAAATGAAATGATATATCATAAACTATCAAATGTATTTGGTAAAGGTTACAACACTTGTTCAAAGTGGAAAAAGTATGTTAATCTAGAGTCCAATCAAGGAGGGAGTTTTTTGGCTACATTATTGCTATTTTCCTTATCATTTCAAAGATGGATAAAATATTTTGTATCTTTATCTTAAATTTCAAGAATTTGTCAAATACATAGAACCTTAAATAAATTCAAGTTTATTTTTCATAACTATTCAACGGAGGACAAATGAACATAGTTCAACCACATGAGGATTAGAGAAATTTTCACACATCAGAGTAACAATATATATGAATGCACAATCCTAAGTAGTATTATGCACTAGTAGTTAAACAACATTATTTGTGCAATGTGTGTAAGTTATTATGTCATTCAAAACCACTATTCGGGATCCAAAAAATCTTCATTCACCACTTGAAACCCATTTCAAAGATAATTGTTCTTAAAACATGTGATCTACATAAAGTTTTTTTTTTTTTCAGTCGTGGGGTTGAAACTTGGAACTCAATTGCAAAGAAGTTGGAACCTCAATTAATTTTTACTTTTGACCCATTTAATATTTACCTTTTAATTTGTGATAACATTGTGTGTATATATATATATATCCTTTGTGATAGGTTGGTTTATTTTAAATTTATTTTTACTTTTCTATTCCTTTTTTAATAAAGGGGTAAAAAGTCTATTAATAATAAGAATCCATAATTACACACAAAGGCCAGAGCCACAAGGCTCCAGAAGAGAACAACAACCCAACCAAAAATCATCTAGCTTCATAACTGTCCATATCCTAAGTGAGAATCTTATGCAAGTCCTGATAGTAATCCAGGGAAAGATGATCCCAACCCTTAACTTTTTTAAACATCACCATGTTACGAAGCCCACTTAGCCAAACAATCTGTGGCTCTATTCCATTCATGAGGAATGTGGATGAAAGACACCCTCTCCATCATAATGCTAATTTGCAAAATCTGGTATACAATCCCTACTAGGTGCCAATTAATCCTACTCACCTTATGCTGAATCAACAAATTAACAATAATATATGAATCTGATTCATAGATAACCTTACGCCACCCTAGCTCATATGCATGCTCCAAGCCATAGAAAATTGTAAGCCCCTCCATTAAATTATTAGACTGTTGTCCTTTATGAGCTGAAAAGAAGAAGACCACAACCCCCATACAATTCCTACCAACCCCCCCAATCCTAGTGGAACCTAGATTACCCTGAGAGGAGCCATTGGTGTTAATCTTAATGAAATCATCTTGAGGGGGCAATCATGTTCCCACCCTTTGAACTTTCTTCTTTGCATGTCTACCTCTCCGGACACAAGCTGAAACATGAGACATCTCCTGGAAACCCCACCTACTCACAATATCACCTTCTCCTCTATCCAAAAGAAAATTCACCTGACATTTAGCTTCCACCATCTCCTAGATCATGCCAATGATTCTATTCCACACTTGTGTAGGTCTCGGGGACAACTGAGAGGGGGGGGTGAATCAATTGTCTAATAAATTCAAACCAAAATCTTATTAACCAAATTATTGTTTAATACCGGTAAGATAGTTATTTGTGCCGATAAATAATGTTAATAGGAAAGGCTGTACCAGTAAGATTTAATGCATAAAACATAACCACAAAGTCAACCACAGCACATGACACAAATATTTGTACGTGGAAACCCTGTAAGGGGAAAAACCAATGTGGGAAACCTTACCCACAATCAGATGATACTACTGCAGATAGTAAGTGTACAAGAGGGGTCTGCACATGTAGAAAGGCCAACAGCCTAGAGCTCACTACTCAAACACAAATGGGAGTCACACTGACTACAGTTTGGATGGTTAAATCCAATGAGAATGTACTACACAAAATAACATCTTCATATGCTGGATTCAGTACCAGTGTAATGCTGATATGCATTTACAAAAACCTAGCTTCACCTTCAAATGATGTTTTCATGTATACCTCTTCTTAATCTCCCATATACCTTCTTATAATACTTTTTCGCATTCCACACTTGATCTTACAAATAAGATCTTACATTTATACCATACCCTAAGACCAATTTTAGTAGGTCGGCTCTACAAAATATTACAATAAAACATTTTGCAAATAATACAATATCCGATGCAATAACCGATTGAGCATGTCAGCTTAATGCATTTACAACAATAATAAATCATCTTCATAGTGTGCCATGCTAATCTGGAAAAGATAAACCTACCAGTGTAAACCTAGATAACCTAAACCTATTTGTCGGTAAAGGCAAATATGCAAATAAGAATATACCAATGATAATACTTCAAGGAAAAGTGTCCACATGATGTCTTCGACATTACCAAGTGTCTTCCATGTCATTGCATGTACTGGTGTACATTATATCCTGTCGGTTAACCATATACCAGTGATTGTTGAACAATTTACTGATTGTCGGTGAATGTTGCTGGATCTCCAAAGTAGGTGCACTTAGCAGGTGTTGATATCAATGACAAAACCATACCAAAATACCAACAATCTCCCCCTTTGGCATTGATGGTAACACAAGATGGAAAAACCATAAAAGTGCCAAAATAGAAATGCCAAGTACAAAAACCAATTCTCCCCCTAGGAGTAATATGTGTTTACCCAAAGATATATTTTCAATATCAATCCCTCATACCAATCTCTCCTCAAAAAGATAATGCATTTTTCATGTATCTCTCCCCAATGTTTTTCCATACATCTCTCCCCCTTTGACATCAAATGCCAAAGTCACAAAAAGGTTAAGTTCATACAAAATACCAATCAATTCATTATACCAACTACTCCCCCTAAGAAGTAGCTTTCTCATCAAATACCAGAATAAAAGATTTGTCCATTTAATTCTGTTGGTTGATGACAATCGTCAACTATCTAAGTCTCTATTGGTGGAGGTAAGACTCCGAGCTAATCTTTGAGATACTCAAAAGTTTCCTTAGGCAAAGGTTTTGTAAAAATATCTGCAAGTTGTTCTTTAGTATTCACATGAACCAGTTTTAGTTCCTTTTCTTCAACTTTTTCCCTTAGAAAATTCAGTTTGATAGAAATATGTTTTGTTTCAGAATGTAATATAGTATTCTTAGATATATCAACTGTTGTAGTGTTATGACAATAAATAGTAATAGGTTCCTTGCACTTTACCTTTATGTCTTTCAACATTTGCTTAAGCCAAAGTACCTGTGTAGAGTTTGTTGCTGCTGCAACATATTCTGATTCTGCTATTGACAAAGATGTACAACTCTGTTTCTTACTTAACCAAGAGACTAATCTCTTTCCAAGAAAGAATGCTCCGCCAGTGGTGCTCTTTCTATCGTCCACATCTCCTACCAAATTTGCATCTGTGTATGCATATAGATCAAAATTTTCATCTTTAGGATACCATAATCCAAGATTTGTTGTGCCTTGTAAGTACCGAAAAATCTTTTTTACTGCTGATTCATGATTTTCCTTGGGATTACTCTAAAAGCTAGAAACTATACATATTGCATTCATAATATCAGGTCTAGTTTGTGTCAAATATAGTAAACCTCCTATCATAGATTTGTAAACAGTTGGATTAACAGGTGTAGATTCATCCCTTTGAGATAATTTGTCATTTGTAGTCATAGGTGTGCTTACCGGTTTAGAGTTCCCCATCCCAAATTTCTTGAGTAGTTCTTTAAAGTACTTAGATTGACTCGAAAATATGCCTTTATCAGTTTATAAAATCTTTAATCCTAAAAAGAATTTTATTTCTCCAATCATAGACATTTCAAATTCATGCTGTATTTTAAGAGAAAATTCTTTGCATAATCCATCTTCCCCTCCAAAATTATATCATCAACAAATACTTCCATAATCAAAATGTCATCATTAGTTATTTTGTAATATAAATTGCTATATACATGTCCTTTAGTAAAACCAATTTTTAAGAGATACTTATCCAATGTTGCATACCAGGCTCTTGGATCTTGTTTTAGTCCATACAAAGCTTTTCTTAATCTGCAAACCATATCATTGTTATCTATGAAAGAAAATCCATCAGGTTGTTCAATATAAACTTCTTCTTCAAGATCTGCATTCAAAAATTCACATTTAATATCCATTTGATAAACTTTGTAATCCTTGTGAGCTGCAAAGGATAATAATAATCTAACTGCTTCAATTCTGGCTACCGGTGCAAAGGTTTCATTGTAATCAACTCCTTCTTTCTGAGAGTATCCCTTACACACTAGTCTTGCTTTATTCCTGACAACCTTACCATCTTCATTGAGTTTGTTTCTAAATACCCATTTGGTTCCAATTACATTTTTATTTTCAGGCCGGGGAACTAATGTCCAAGTATTATTTTTCTCAATTTGTCCTAATTCTTCTTCCATAGCTTTAATCCAAAATTTATCTTCACATGCCTCATTGATAGATAATGGTTCAATTTGAGAAATAAGACATACCTCTTCATTTGCCAATCTTCCTCTTGTCATGACTCCTTTAAATTTGCTTCCAATTATCTGATCTTCAGAATGATTCAGTCTTACATACCGGGGTGTCTTAGTCTGTTGTTGTTCTTCAATTATTGTGGTATCCTCTGAATGATACCGGAGTGACTGAGTCATCATTCTATACTGGTGGATTTACTGTAGGTTCATTTTTCATAATTTCTTTTACCAGTTCAGAGTCTATATACCTTGAGGTTACTCTGAATTGTTCATCAATCTTTACATTTGTACTCTCAACAATTTTCTATAATCTTTTATTAAAACATCTATAAGCTTTACTCTTAGATGAATAACCAAGAAATATTCCTCCATCACTTCTAGGATTAAACTTGCGAATATACTCATCTCTTCTAATATAACATTTACTTCCAAAAATTCTGAAATACTTAAGAGTAGGAGTATTACCAAACCATAGTTCATGAGGGGTCTTACCGGTTCCACCTTTGACGTGAACTTTGTTGAATGCATAGACAACAGTGCTTACTGCCTCTCTCCAGTACACATGTGGTAGATTTGCTTCTGATAACATACTTCTTGCTGCATCCAAAATAGTTTTGTTTTTCCTTTCAACAATTCCATTCTGTTGTGGTGTCCGAGGTGGTGATAATTGTCTTTTGATTCTATTCACTTCACAGAATGTATTAAAATCTCTAGATGTGAATTCTCCTCCTTGATCTGATCTTAAACATTTAATTTTCTTACCGGTTTCATTTTCAGCCATTGCTTTGAATAGTTTGAACTTCCCTAGTGCTTCTAATTTTTCCTTGAGAAAAGTAACCCAACACATTCTAGAATAATCATCAATAATTAGCATGAAATATCTATCACCTTGTAAGCTTTTAGTTCTAGTGGGACCACATAAATCAGTGTGAATTAAATCAAGAGCATTATTGGATTTTTTTGGAATACTTTTGAAACTACCTCTAACCTATTTTCCAAATTGACATTCCTTGCAAATTGTATTATGAGGTTTTACAATTTTAGGTAGATATCTAAATGCCTTAGAAGTATTGATTTTTACCATGCAATCAAAATTTACATGACATAGTCTTTTATGTCATAGCCAACTTTCACCTATATGAGCAATTAAGCATGTTTTTTCACTGTTATTCAAATGAAAGATATTACCTCTAGTCTGATTACCGGTTGCAATTTCCAAACCAATTCTACTCATGATTTTGCATTTTCCATTTTTAAATTGTAACTGAAAACCTTTCTCATCTAATTGACCAACACTTAAAAGATTATGTTTTAATCCTTCAACATAGTAAACATTGTTTGTGTTATGTTTACCATCAAGAGATATTGAACCCTTACCTTTGATTGAACAGGCTTTGTCATCTCCGAATCTTTCTAAACCTCCATTGTATTCTTGAAAGTTCAAGAATTTGCCTTTGTCTCCAGTCATTTGATGTGAGCATCTTGAGTCAATAATCCATTCATCCTTTGATTCAACTTTAGCTGCCAGGGCTTGTTCTACCGGTGGAGCAATAGCTACTGGTTGATCTTCTGTTATAGCAACAAAGACACTTTCGTTGTCTGTTGGATCCTCATCAGAGTCATTCAGTCGCACCTTCATCAGCAATGTAACAGGATTTATATTTTTTTTTCTTAAATCTGTATCTCTGATATTCAGGATTAGGTTTGTATGTCCTTCTAGCTTCTTCTCTTAGTCTAGCATGTCTATCAGGGCATCTTGAAGCCATATGAGCAATCTTATTGCAATTGAAACATTTAAAGGACTTCATACTTACTTCCAATTGGACCTTTTGGCATTTTTCTTGCGAATAGTGCTTCAAGTTCTTCAAGCTCTTCATTCTCCTTTCTGGTTTCTTCATGTTCTCTTGCATAAAAGGCTCTCCAATCTGATTTGTCAAAAGATGGAGCACATGATGTTGATGCTTTGAAGGCCAAATCAGTTTTTATAGAAATAGGACCAAATTCCTCTTTTTCAAAAGCTGAAAGTTTTCCAATCAATGTACCCCGAGTTACTGATGTATTAGGCATTGTTCTCATCTCATTAATAGCAGTAACCTTCATTTTATATGCCAGTGGCAAACCTCTTAACATTTTTGAAACAATCTCATCTTCACTCAAGGTTCCTCCACAACATTTGATACCTAAAACAATTTCATTTACTCTTTCCATAAACGTAAAAATTCTTTCATCTTCTTCCATTTTCAGATGTTCATACCGGACTCAGAAGCTTTCAAGTTTTGCAATTTTGATTGTGGAATCCCCTTCATTCAGTGTTTCCAAATGATCCCAAATAGCTTTTGCAGTAGATCTATCTAATAATCCCATGATTTGTTGATCTGATAATGCAGTCAAAAGTGCTTCCATTGCTTTGCAATCATTTTCTTCATCTTTACCTAGAGTAATAGGAGCAGGCTAACCAGCTACAGCAGCAGTATAACCATTCTTAGTAACTTCCCAGATGTCTTTACCAATGCAATTTAGATGTGTCTCCATTCTGATTTTCCATATTCCATAGTTGGTTCCATCAAGTTTAGGACTATCCTTCCTGTAATAATTAGTAGACATTGGATCTCCTCAAGTTGTTAAACTTCTAAAAAAGAGGACTTGGCTCTAATACCAATTGTAGGTCCCAAGGACAACTGAGACGGGGCAGGTGAATCAATTGTCTAATAAATTCAAACCAAAATGTTATTAACCAACTTGTTGCTTAATACCGGTAAGACAGTTAATTGTGTCGGTAAACAATGTTAACAGGAAATGCTGTACCGGTAAGATTTAATGCATGAAATATAAGCACAAAGTCAACCACAACACATGACACAAATATTTGTACATGGAAATCCTATAAGGGGCAAAAACATAGTGCGAAACCTTACCCACAATCAGATGATACTACGGCAGATAGTAAGTGTACAAGAGGGGTCTGCACATGCAGAAAGGCCAACAACCTAGAGCTCACTAATGAAAAACAAATGGGAGTCAGACTGACTATAGTTGGATTGTTAAATCCAATGAGAATGTATTGCACAAAATAGCATCTTCATATGCTGGATTCAGTACCAGTGTAATGCTGATATGCTTTTACAAAAACCTAGCTTCACCTTCAAATGATGTGTTCATGTATACCTCTGCTTAATCTCACATATACCTTCTTATAATTCTTTTTCGCATTCCACACTTGATCTTACAAATAAGATCTTACATTTATACCATACCCTAAGACCAATTTTAGTAGGTTAGCTCTACAAGATATTACAATAAAACATTTTACAAATAATACAATATCCGATGCAATAACCGATTGAACATGTTAGCTTAATGCATTTACAACAATAATAAATCATCTTCATAGCGTGGCATGCTGATCTGGAAAACATAAACCTGCTGGTGTAACCCTAGATAACCTAGACCTATTTGCCGGTAAAGGCAAATATGCAAATAAGAATATACCAGTGATAATACTTCAAGGAAAAGTGTCCACGATGTCTTCAACATTACCAAGTGTCTTTCATGTCATTGCATGTATTGGTGTACATTATATCCTGTCGGTTAACCATATACTAGTGATTGTTGAATAGTTTACTAATTGCCGATGAATTTTGCTGGATCTCCAAATTAGGTGTATTTAGCAGGTGTTGACATCAATGACAAAATCATACCAAAATACCAACAATCTCCCCCTTTGGCATTGATGGCAACACAAGACGAAAAAACCATAAAAGTGCCAAAATAGAAATGCCAAGTACAAAAACCAATTCTCCCCCTAGGAGTAATATTTGTTTACCCAAAGATATATTTTCAATATCAATCCCTCATACCAATCTCTCCTCAAAAAGATAATGCATTTTTCATATATCTCTCCCCAATGTTTTTACATATATCTCTCCCCCTTTGACATCAAATGCCAAGATCACGAAAAGGTTAAGTTCATACAAAATACCAATCATTTCAATATACCAACTACTCCCCGTGAGAAGTAGCTTTCTCATCAAATACCAGAATAAAAGATTTGTCCATTTAATTTTGTTGGTTGATGAGAATCATGAACTGTCTAAGTCTCTACCAATGGAGGTAAGACTCCAAGCTGATCTTTGAGATACTCAAAAGTTTCCTTAGGCAAAGGTTTTGTAAAAATATCTGCAAGCTATTCTTTAGTATTCACATAAACCAGTTTTATTTCCTTTTTCTTCAACTTTTTCCCTTAGAAAATTCAGTTTGATAGAAACATTTTTTGTTTTAGAATGTAATACAGGATTCTTAGATATATCAATTGCTACAGTGTTATGACAATATATAGTAATAGGTTCCTTGCATTTTACCTTTATGTCTTTCAACATTTGCTTAAGCCAAAGTACCTGTGTAGAGTTTGTTGTTGCTACAACATATTCTGATTTTGCTGTTGACAAAGATGAACAACTCTATTTCTTACTTAACTAAGAGACTAATCTCTTTCCAAGAAAGAATGCTCCTCCAGTGGTGCTCTTGCTATCATCCACATGTCCTACCCAATTTTCATCTGTGTATGCATATAGATAAAAAATATCATCTTTAGGATACCATAATCCAAGATTTGTTGTGCCTTGTAATTACCGAAAAATCTTTTTTACTCCTGATTCATGATTTTCCTTGGGATTACTCTGAAATCTAGAAACTATACATATTGCATTCATAATATCAGGTCTGGTTTGTGTCAAATACAGTAAACCTCCTATCATAGATTTGTATATAGTTGGATTAACAGGTGTAGATTCATCCCTTTGAGATAATTTGTGATTTGTAGTCATAGGTGTGCTTACCAGTTTAGAGTTCTCCATCCCAAATTTCTTGAGTAGTTCTTTCAAGTACTTAGATTGACTCAAAAATATGCCTTTATCAGTCTGTAAAATCTGTAATCATAAAAAGAATTTTATTTCTCCAATCATAGACATTTCAAATTCATGCTGCATTTTAAGAGAAAATTCTTTGCATAATCCATCTTCCCCTCTTAAGATTATATCATCAACAAATACTTCCATAATCAAAATATCGTCATTAGTTATTTTGTAATATAGATTGCTATTTGCAATTCCTTTAGTAAAACTAATTTTTAAGAGATACTTATCCAATCTTGCATACCAGGCTCTTGGAGCTTGTTCTAGTCCATACAGAGCTTTTCTTAATCTTTAAACACTATAATTGTTATCTGTCAAAGAAAATCCATCAAGTTGTTCAATATAAACTTCTTCTTCAAGATCTCCATTCAAAAATGCACATTTAACATCCATTTGATAAACTTTGTAATCCTTGTGAGCTGCAAAGGATAAGAATAATCTAACTACTTCAATTCTGGCTACCGGTGCAAAGGTTTCATTGTAATCAACTCCTTCTTTCTGAGAGTATCCCTTACACACTAGTCTTACTTTATTCCTGACAACCTTACCATCTTCATTGACTTTGTTTCTAAATACCCATTTGGTTCCAATTACATTTTTATTTTCAGGCCGGGGAACTAATGTCCAAGTATTATTTTTCTCAATTTGTCCTAATTCTTCGTCCATAGCTTTAATCCAAAATTTATCTTCACATGCCTCATTGATAGATAATGGTTCAATTTGAGAAATAAGACATACCTCTTCATTTGCCAATCTTCCTCTTGTCATGACTCCTTTAAATTTTCTTCCAATTATATGATCTTCAGACTGATTCAGTCTTACATACCGGGGTGTCTTAGTCTGTTGTTGTTCTTCAATTACTGTGGTATCCTCTTATGATGCCAGAGTAACTGGGTCATCATTCTATACCGGTGAATTTACTGCTGGTTCATTTGTCATAATTTTTGTTACCAGTTCAGAGTCTATATACCTTGAGGTTCCTCTGAATTGTTCATCAATCTTTACATTTGTACTCTCAACAATTTTCGGTAATCTTTTATTAAAACATCGATAACCTTTACTCTTAGATGAATAACCAAGAAATATTCCTTCATCACTTCTAGGATCAAACTTGCCAATATACTCATCTCTTCTAATATAACATTTACTTCCAAAAATTTTGAAATACTTAAGAGTAGGAGTATTACCAAACCACAGTTCATGAGGGGTCTTACCGGTTTCACCTTTAACATGAACTTTGTTGAATGTATAGACAATAGTGCTTACTGCCTCTCTCCAGTACACATGTGGTAGATTTGCTTCTGATAACATACTTCTTGCTGCATCCAAAATAGTTTTGTTTTTCCTTTCAACAACTCCATTCTGTTGTGGTGTCTGAGGTGTTGATAACTATCTTTTGATTCCATTCACTTCACAGAATGTATTAAAATCTCTGGATGTGAATTCTCCTCCTTGATCTAATCTTAAACATTTAATTTTCTTATCAGTTTCATTTTCAACCATTGCTTTGAATAGTTTGAACTTCCCAAGTGCTTCTGATTTTTCCTTGAGAAAAGTAACCCAACACATTCTAGAATAATCATCAATAATTAGCATGAAATATCTATCACCTTGTAAGCTTTTAGTTCTAGCGGGACCACATAAATCAGTGTGAATTAAATCAAGAGCATTATTGGATTTTTTTGGAATACTTTTGAAACTACCTCTAACCTGTTTTCCAAATTGAAATTCCTTGCAAATTGTATTTTGAGGTTTTACAATTTTAGGTAGATCTCTAACTGCCTTAGAAGTATTGATTTTTACCATGCAATCAAAATTTACATGACATAGACTTTTATGCCATAGCCAACTTTCACCTATATGAGAAATTAAGCATGTTTTTTCACTGTTATTCAAATGAAAGATATTACCTCTAGTCTGATTACCGGTTGCAATTTCCAAACTAGTTCTATTCATGATTTTGCATTTTCCATTTTTAAATTGTAACTGAAAACCTTTCTCAACTAATTGACCAACACTTAAAAGATTATGTTTTAATCCTTCAACATAGTAAACATTGTCAGTGTTATGTTTACCATCAAGAGATATTGAACCCTTACCTTTGATTGAATAGGTTTTGTCATCTTCGAATCTTACTAAACCTCCATTGTATTCTTGAAAGTTCAAGAATTTTCCTTGGTCTCCAGTCATGTGATGTGAGCATCCTGAGTCAATAATCCATTCATCCTTTGATTCAACTTTAGCTGGCTTGTTCTACCAGTGGAGAAATAGGTACTGGTTGATCTTTTGTTATAGCAACAAAGACCCATCTGTTGTCTGTTGGATCCTCATCAGAATCATCAGTCGCACGTTCATCAACAATGTAACAAGATTTATCTTTGATATTCAGGATTAGGTTTGTATGTCCTTGTAGCTTCTTCTCTTAGTCTAGCATGTCTATCAGGGCATCTTGAAGCCATATGAGCAATCTTATTGCAATTGAAACATTTAAAGGGTGCTTTACCTTCATACTTACTTCCAATTGGACCTTTTGGCATTTTTCTTGTGAATAGTGCTTCAAGTTCTTCAACCTCTTCGTTCTCCTTTCTGGTTTCTTCAAGTTCTCTTGCATAAAAGGCTCTCTAGTCTGATTTGTCAAAAGATAGAGCACATGATGTTGATGCTTTGAAGGCCAAATTAGTTTTTATAGCAATAGGACCAAATTCCTCTATTTCAAAAGCTGAAAGTTTTCCAATCAATGTACCCTGAGTTGCTGATGTATTAGGCATTGTTCTCAGCTCATTAATAGCAGTAACCTTCATTTTATATGCCGTTGGCAAACCTCTTAAGATTTTTGAAACAATCTCATCTTCACTCAAAGTTCCTCCACAGCATTTGATACCTAAAACAATTTCATTTACTCTTTCCATAAAGGCAAAAATTCTTTCATCTTCTTCCATTTTCAGATGTTCATACTTGACCTAGAAGCTTTCAAGATTTGCAATTTTGACTATGGAATCCCCTTCATTCAGTGTTTCCAAATGATCCCAAATAGCTTTTGCAATAGATCTATCTAATAATCCCATGATTTGTTGATCTAATAATGTGCTCAAAAGTGCTTCTCTTGCTTTGCAATCATTTTCTTCATCTTTTCCTAGAGTAATAGGAGCAAGCTGACCAACTACAACAGTAGTATAACCATTCTTAGTAACTTCCTAGATGTCTTTACCAATGCAATTCAGATGTGTCTGCATTCTGATTTTCCATATTCCATAGTTGGTTCCATCAAGTTTAGGACTATCCTTCCTGAAATAATTAGTAGACATTGGATCTCCTCAAGTTGTTAAACTTCTGAAAAAGAGGACTAGGCTCTGATACCAATTGTAGGTCCCAGGGACAACTTACAGGAGGGGGGTGAATCAGTTGTCTAATAAATTCAAACCAAAATCTTATTAACCAACTTATTGCTTAATACCGGTAAGACAGTTAATTGTGTCGGTAATCAATGTTAACAGGAAATGTTGTACCGGTAAGATTTAATGCATGAAACATAAGCACAAAGTCAACCACAACACATGACACAAATATTTGTATGTGGAAACCCTGTAAGAGGAAAGAAAATAGTGGGAAAACTTACCCTCAATCAGATGATACTACGACAGATAGTAAGTGTACAAGAGGGGTCTGCACATGCAGAAAGGCCAACAGCTTAGAGCTCACTACACAAACACAAATGGGAGTCACACTGACTACAGTTGGATGGTTAAATCCAATGAGAATGTACTGCACAAAATAGCATCTTCATATGCTGGATTTAGTACCGGTGTAATGCTGATATGCTTTTACAAAAACCTAGCTTCACCTTCAAATGATATCTTCATGTATACCTCTGCTTAATCTCGCATATACCTTCTTATAATTCATTTTCACATTCCACACATGATCTTACAAATAAGATCTTACATTTATACCATACCCTAAGACCAATTTTAGTAGGTCAGCTCTACAAGATATTACAATAAAACATTTTAAAAATAATACAATATCCGATGCAATAACCAATTGAACATTTCAGCTTAATGCATTTACAACAATAATAAATCATCTTCATAGCGCGCCATGCTGATCTGGAAAAGA
Source organism: Cryptomeria japonica (assembly GCF_030272615.1). NCBI lineage: Eukaryota > Viridiplantae > Streptophyta > Pinopsida > Cupressales > Cupressaceae > Cryptomeria > Cryptomeria japonica. The sequence continues at coordinate 351,304,964 of NC_081411.1, read as the reverse complement.
TAAACCTACTGGTGTAACCCTAGATAACCTAGACCTATTTGCTGGTAAAGGCAAATATGCAAATAAGAATATACCAGCGATAATACTTCAATGAAAAATGTCCACATGATGTCTTCAACATTACCAAGTGTCTTCCATGTCATTGCATGTACTGGTGTAAATTATATCCTGTCGGTTAACCATATACCGGTGATTGTTGAACAGTTTACTGATTGCCGGTGAATGTTGCTGGATCTCCAAAGTAGGTGTATTTAGCAGGTGTTGAAATCAATGAAAAAACCATACCAAAATACCAACAATCTCCCCCTTTGGCATTGATGGCAACACAAGACGGAAAAACAATAAAAGTGCCAAAATAGAAATGCCAAGTACAAAAACCAATTCTCCCCCTAGGAGTAATATTTGTTTACCCAAAGATATATTTTCAATATCAATCCCTCATACCAATCTCTCCTAAAAAAGATAATGCATTTTTCATATATCTCTCCCCAATGTTTTTACATATACCTCTCCCCCTTTGACATCAAATGCCAAAGTCATAAAAAGGTTAAATTTATACAAAATACCAATCAATTCAATATACCAACTACTCCCCGTGAGAAGTAGCTTTCTCATCAAATACCAGAATAAAAGATTTGTCCATTTAATTCTGTCAGTTGATGACAATCATCAACTATCTAAGTCTCTACCTGTGGAGGTAAGACTCTGAGCTGATCTTTGAGATACTCAAAAGTTTCCTTAGGCAAAGGTTTTGTAAAACTATCTGCAAGCTGTTCTTTAGTATTCACATAAACCAGTTTTATTTCCTTTTCTTCAACTTTTTCCCTTAGAAAATTCAGTTTGATAGAAACATGTTTTGTTTTAGAATGTAATACAGGATTCTTAGATATATCAATTGTTGCAGTGTTATGACAATATATAGTAATAGGTTCCTTGCATTTTACCTTTATGTCTTTCAACATTTGCTTAAGCCAAAGTACCTGTGTAGAGTTTATTGCTGCTGCAACATATTCTAATTCTGCTATTGACAAAGATGTACAACTCTATTTCTTACTTAATTAACAGACTAATCTCTTTCCAAGAAAGGATGCTCCGCCAGTGGTGCTCTTTCTATCATCCACATCTCCTGCCCAATTTGCATCTGTGTATGCATATAGATCAAAATTTTCATCTTTAGGATACCATAATCCAAGATTTGTTGTGCCTTGTAAGTACCGAAAAATCTTTTTTACTGCTGATTCATGATTTTCCTTGGGATTACTCTGAAATATAGAAACTATACATATTGCATTCATAATATTAGGTCTAGTTTGTGTCAAATACAGTAAACCTCCTATCATAGATTTGTATATAGTTGGATTAACAGGTGTAGATTCATCCCTTTGAGATAATTTGTCATTTGTAGTCATAGGTGTGCTTACCAGTTTAGAGTTCTCCATCCCAAATTTCTTGAGTAGTTCTTTCAAGTACTTAGATTGACTCAAAAATATGCCTTTATCAGTCTATAAAATCTGTAATCATAAAAAGAATTTTATTTCTCCTATCATAGACATTTCAACTTCATGCTGTATTTTAAGAGAAAATTCTTTGCATAATCCATCTTCCCCTCTTAAGATTATATCTTCAACAAATACTTCCATAATCAAAATGTCATCATTAGTTATTTTGTAATATAGATTGCTATTTGCATTTCCTTTAGTAAAACTAATTTTTAAGAGATACTTATCTAATCTTGCATACCAGGCTCTTGGAGCTTGTTCTAGTCCATACAGAGCTTTTTTTAATCTACAACCCATATCATTGTTATCTGTCAAAGAAAATCCATCAGGTTGTTCAATATAACCTTCTTCTTCAAGATCTCCTTTCAAAAATGCACATTTAATATCCATTTGATAAACTTTGAAATCCTTGTGAGCTACAAAGGATAAGAATAATCTAACTACTTCAATTTTGGCTACCGATGCAAAGGTTTCATTGTAATCAACTCCTTCTTTCTGAGAGTATCCCTTGCACACTACTCTTGCTTTATTCCTGACAACCTTACCATCTTCATTGAGTTTTTTTCTAAATACCCATTTGGTTCCAATTACATTTTTATTTTCAGGCTGGGGAACTAATGTCCAAGTATTATTTTTCTCAATTTGTCCTGATTCTTCTTCCATAGCTTTAATCCAAAATTTATCTTCACATGCCTCATTGATAGATAATGGTTCAATTTGAGAAATAAGACATACCTCTTCATTTGCCAATCTTCCTCTTGTCATGACTCCTTTAAATTTCCTTCCAATTATCTGATCTTCAAAATGATTCAGTCTTACATACTGGGGTGTCTTAGTCTATTGTTGTTCTTCAATTACTGTGGTATCGTCTGATAATACCGGAGTAACTAGGTCATCATTCTGTACCGGTGGATTTACTATTGGTTCATTTGTCATAATTTTTATTACCGGTTTAGAGTCTATATACCTTAAGGTTCCTCTGAATTGTTCATCAATCTTTACATTTGTACTCTCAACAATTTTCTATAATCTTTTATAAAAACATCTATAAGCTTTACTCTTAGATGAATAACCAAGAAATATTCCTTCATCACTTCTAGGATCAAACTTGCCAATATACTCATCTCTTGTAATATAACATTTACTTCCAAAAATTTTTAAATACTTAAGAGTAGGAGTATTACCAAACCATAGTTCATGAGGGGTCTTATCGGTTTAACCTTTGATGTGAACTTTGTTGAATGTATAGACAGCAGTGCTTACTGCCTCTCTCCAGTACACATGTGGTAGATTTGCTTCTGATAAAATAATTCTTGCTGCATCCAAAATAGTTCATTTTTTTCTTTCAACAACTCCATTCTGTTGTGGTGTCCGAGGTGCTGATAACTGTCTTTTGATTCCATTCACTTCACAGAATGTATTAAAATCTCTAGATGTGAATTCTCCTCCTTGATCTGATCTTAAAAATTTAATTTTCTTACTGGTTTCATTTTAAACCATTGCTTTGAATAGTTTGAACTTCCCAAGTGCTTCTGATTTTTCCTTGAGAAAAGTAACCCACCACATTCTAGAATAATCATCAATAATTAGCATGAAATATCTATCACCTTGTAAGCTTTTAGTTCTAGCTGGACCACATAAATCAGTGTAAATTAAATCAAGAGCATTATTGGATTTTTTTTGGAATACTTTTGAAACTAGCTCTAACCTGTTTTCTAAATTGACATTCCTTGCAAATTGTATTCTGAGGTTTCACAATTTTAGGTAGATCTCTAACTGCCTTAGAAGTATTGATTTTTACCATTCAATCAAAATTAACATGACATAGTCTTTTATACCATAGCCAACTTTGACCTATATGAACAATTAAGCATGCTTTTTCACTGTTATTCAAATGAAAGATATTACCTGTAGTTTGATTACCGGTTGCAATTTCCAAACCAGTTCTATTCATGATTTTGCATTTTCCATTTTTATATTGTAACTGAAAACCTTTCTCAACTAATTGACCAACACTTAAAGGATTATGTTTTAATCCTTCAACATATTAAACATTGTCACTATTATGTTTACCATCAAGAAATATTAAACCCTTACCTTTGATTGAACAGGCTTTGTCATCTCCGAATCTTACTAAACCTCCATTGTATTCTTGAAAGTTCAAGAATTCGCCTTTGTCTCCAGTCATATGATGTGAGCATCTTGAGTCAAGAATCTATTCATCCTTTGATTCAACTTTAGCTGCTAGGGCTTGTTCTACCGGTGGAGCAATAGGTACTGGTTGATCTTCTGTTATAGCAACAAAGACCCATCCGTTGTTTTCTGAATCCTCATCAGAATCATCAGTCACACCTTCATCAGCAATATAACAGGATTTATCTTTGTTTCTCTTAAATCTATATCTCTGATATTCTGGATTAGGTTTGTATGTCCTTCTAGCTTCTTCTCTTAGTCTAGCATGTCTACCAGGGCATCTTGAAGCCATATGAGCAATCTTATTGCAATTGAAACATTTAAAGGGTGCTTTACCTTCATACTTACTTCCAATTAGACCTTTTGGCATTTTCCTTGCAAATAGTTCTTCAAGTTCTTCAAGCTCTTCATTCTCCTTTCTAGTTTCTTCTAGTTCTCTTGCATAAAAGGCTCGCCAGTCTGATTTGTCAAAAGATGGAGCACATGATGTTGATGCTTTAAAGGCCAAATCAGTTTTTATAGAAATAGGACAAAATTCCTCTATTTCAAAAGCTGAAAGTTTTGTAATCAATGTATCCCTAGTTACTAATGTATTAGGCATTGTTCTTAGCTCATTAATACCAGTAACCTTCATTTTATATGTCGGTGGCAAACCTCTTAAGATTTTTGAAACAATCTCATCTTCACTCAAGGTTCCTCCACAACATTTGATACCTAAAACAATTTCATTTACTCTTTCCATAAAGGCAGAAATTCTTTCATCTTCTTTCATTTTTAGATGTTCATACCTGACTCAGAAGCTTTCAAGTTTTGCAATTTTGACTTTGGAATCCCCTTCATTCAGTGTTTCCAAATGATCCCAAATAGCTTTTGCAGTAGATCTATCTAATAATCCCATGATTTGTTGATATGATAATGCGCTCAAAAGTGCTTCTCTTGCTTTGCGATCATTTCCTTCATCTTTACCTAGAGTAATAGGAGCAGGCTGACTAGCTACAAAAGTAATATAACCATTCTTAGTAACTTTCCAGATGTCTTTACCAATGTAATTCAGATGTGTCTCCATTCTGATTTTCCATATTCCATAGTTGGTTCCATCAAGTTTAGGACTATGCTTCCTGAAATAGTTAGTAGACATTGGATCTCCTTAAGTTGTTAAACTTCTTAAAAAGAGGACTAGGCTCTGATACCAATTGTAGGTCCCGGGGACAACTGAGAGGGGGCGTTTGAATCAGTTGTCTAATAAATTCAAACCAAAATCTTATTAACCAACTTATTGCTTAATACCGATAAGACAGTTAATTCTGTCAGTAAACAATGTTAAGAGGAAATGCTGTACCCGTAAGATTTAATGCATGAAATATAAGCACAAAGTCAACCGCAGCACATGACAGAAATATTTGTACGTGGAAACCCTGTAAGTGGAAAAAACATGGTGGGTAACCTTACCCACAATCATAAGATACTACTGCAGACAGTAAGTGTACAAGAGAGGTCTGCACATGCAGAAAGGCCAATAGCCTAGAGCTCACTGCTCAAACACAAATGGAAGTCACACTGACTACAGTTGGATTGTTAAATCCAATGAGAATGTACTGCACAAAATAACATCTTCATATGTTGGATTCAGTACCGGTGTAATGCTGATATGCTTTTACAAAAACCTAGCTTCACCTTCAAATGATGTCTTCGTGTATACCTGTGCTTAATCTCGCATATACCTTCTTATAATTCTTTTTTGCATTCCACACTTGATCTTACAAATAGGATCTTACATTTATACCATACCCTAAGACCAATTTTAGTAGGTCAACTCTACAAGATATTACAATAAAAGATTTTAAAAAATAATACAATATCCGATGCAATAACCGATTGAACATGTCGGCTTAATGCATTTACAACAATAATAAATCATCTTCATAGCATGCCATGCTGATCTGGAAAAGATAAACCTGCCAGTGTAACCCTAGATAACCTAGATCTATTTGCCGGTAAAGGCAAATATGCAAATAAGAATATACCAATGATAATACTTCAAGGAAAAGTGTCCACATGATGTCTTTGACATTACCAAGTGTCTTTCATGTCATTGCATGTACCAGTGTACATTATATCTTGCCGGTTAACCATATACCGGTGATTGTTGAACAGTTTACTAATTGTCGGTGAATGTTGCTGGATCTCCAAAGTAGGTGTATTTAGCAGGTGTTGACATCAATGACAAAACCATAGCAGAATACCAACAATCTCACCCTTTCGCATTGATGGCAACACAAGACGGAAAAACCATAAAAGTGCCAAAATAGAAATGCCAAGTACAAAAACCAATTCTTCCCCTGGGAGTAATATGTGTTTACCCAAAGATATATTTTCAATATCAATCCCTCATACCAATCTCTCCTTAAAAAGATAGTGCATTTTTCATATATCTCTCCCCAATGTTTTTCCATATATCTCTCTCCCTTTGACATCAAATGCCAAAGTCACAAAAAGGCTAACTTCATACAAAATACTAATCAATTCAATATACCAGCTACTCCCCCTGAGAAGTAGCTTTCTCATCAAATACCAGAATAAAAGATTTGTCCATTTAATTCTGTCAGTTGATGACAATCATCAACTATCTAAGTCTCTCCCGGTGGAGGTAAGACTCCGAGCTGATCTCTGAGATACTCAAAAGTTTCCTTAGGCAAAGGTTTTGTAAAAATATCTGCAAGCTATTCTTTAGTATTCACATAAACCAGTTTTATTTCCTTTTCTTCAACTTTTTCCCTTAGAAAATTCAGTTTGATAGAAACATGTTTTGTTTTAGAATGTAATACAAGATTCTTAGATATATCAATTGTTGCAGTTTTATGACAATATATAGTAATAGGTTCCTTGCATTTTACCTTTATGTCTTTCAACATTTGCTTAAGCCAAAGTACCTGTGTAGAGTTTGTTGCTGCTGCAACATATTCTGATTCTGCTGTTGACAAAGATGTACAACTCTGTTTCTTACTTAACCAAGAGACTAATCTCTTTCCAAGAAAGAATGCTCCGCCAGTGGTGCTCTTTCTATCGTCCACATCTCCTGCCAAATTTGCATCTGTGTATGCATATAGATCAAAATTTTCATCTTTAGGATACCATAATCCAAGATTTGTTGTGCCTTGTAAGTACCGAAAAATCTTTTTTACTGCTGATTCATGATTTTCCTTGGGATTACTCTAAAAGCTAGAAACTATACATATTGCATTCATAATATCAGGTCTAGTTTGTGTCAAATACAGTAAACCTCCTAACATAGATTTGTATATAGTTGGATTAACAGGTGTAGATTCATCCCTTTGAGATAATTTGTCATCTGTAGTCATAGGTGTGCTTACCGGTTTAGAGTTCCCCATCCCAAATTTCTTGAGTAGTTCTTTCAAGTACTTAGATTGACTCAAAAATATGCCTTTATTAGTCTGTAAAATCTATAATCCTAAAAAGAATTTTATTTCTCCAATCATAGACATTTCAAATTCATGCTGCATTTTAAGAGAAAATTCTTTGCATAATCCATCTTCCCCTCCAAAGATTATATCATCAACAAATACTTCCATAATCAAAATGTCATCATTAGTTATTTTGTAATATAGATTGCTATCTGCATTTCCTTTAGTAAAACCAATTTTTAAGAGATACTTATCCAATCTTGCATACCAAGCTCTTGGAGCTTGTTTTAGTCCATACAGAGCTTTTCTTAATCTGTAAACCATATCATTGTTATCTGTCAAAGAAAATCCATCAGGTTGTTCAATATAAACTTCTTCTTTAAGATCTCCATTCAAAAATGCACATTTAATATCCATTTGATAAACTTTGTAATCCTTGTGAGCTGCAAAGGAAAAGAATAATCTAACTGTTTCAATTTTGGCTACCGGTGCAAAGGTTTCATTGTAATCAACTCCTTCTTTCTGAGAGTATCCCTTACACACTACTCTTGCTTTATTCCTGACAACCTTACCATCTTCATTCAGTTTGTTTCTAAATACCCATTTGGTTCCAATTACAATTTTATTTTCAGGCTGGGGAACTAATGTCCAAGTATTATTTTTCTCAATTTGTCCTAATTCTTCTTCCACAACTTTAATCCAAAATTTATCTTCACATGCCTCATTGATAGATAATGGTTCAATTTGAGAAATAAGACATACCTCTTCGTTTGCCAATCTTCCTCTTGTCATGACTCGTTTAAATTTGCTTACAATTATCTGATCTTCAGAATGTTTCAGTCTTACATACCGGGGTGTCTTAGTCTGTTGTTGTTCTTCAATTACTATGGTATCCTCTGATGATACCGGAGTAACTGAGTCATCATTCTATACCAGTGGATTTACTGTAGGTTCATTTTTCATAATTTCTTTTACCAGTTCAAAGTCTATATACCTTGAGGTTACTCTGAATTGTTCATCAATCTTTACATTTGTACTCTCAACAATTTTCTGTAATCTTTTATTAAAACATCTATAAGCTTTACTCTTAGATGAATAACCAAGAAATATTCCTCCATCACTTCTAGGATTAAACTTGCCAATACACTCATCTCTTCTAATAGAACATTTACTTCCAAAAATTCTGAAATACTTAAGAGTAGGAGTATTACCAAACCATAGTTCATGAGGGGTCTTACCGGTTTCACCTTTGACGTGAACTTTGTTGAATGTATAGACAGCGGTGCTTACTGCCTCTCTCTAGTACACATGTGGTACATTTGCTTCTGATAACATACTTCTTGCTGCATCCAAAATAGTTTTGTTTTTCCTATCAACAACTCCATTCTGTTGTGGTGTCCAAGGTGCTGATAACTGTCTTTTGATTCCATTCACTTCACAGAATGTATTAAAATCTCTAGATGTGAATTCTCCTCCTTGATCTAATCTTAAACATTTAATTTTCTTACCGGTTTCATTTTCAACCATTGCTTTGAATAGTTTTAACTTCCCAAGTGCTTCTGATTTTTCCTTGAGAAAAGTAACCCAACACATTCTAGAATAATCATCAATAATTAGCATGAAATATCTATCACCTTGTAAGCTTTTAGTTCTAGCCAGACCACATAAATCAATGTGAATTAAATAAAGAGCATTATTAGATTTTTTTGGAATACTTTTCAATCTAGCTCTAACCTGTTTTCCAAATTGACATTCCTTACAAATTGTATTCTGAGGTTTCACAATTTTAGGTAGATCTCTAACTGCCTTAGAAGTACTTATTTTTACCATGCAATCAAAATTTACATGACATAGTCTTTTATGCCATAGCCAACTTTCACCTATATGAGCAATTAAGCATGTTTTTTCACTGTTATTCAAATGAAAGATATTACCTCTAGTTTGATTACCGGTTGCAATTTCCAAACCAGTTCTATTTATGATTTTGCATTTTCTATTTTTAAATTGTAACTGAAAACCTTTCTCAACTAATTGACCAACACTTAAAAGATTATGTTTTAATCCTTCAACATAGTAAACATTGTCAGTGTTATGTCTACCATCAAGAGATATTGAACCCTTACCTTTGATAGAACAGGCTTTGTGATCTCTGAATCTTACTAAACCTCCATTGTATTCTTGAAAGTTCAAGAATTTTCCTTTGTCTCCAGTCATGTGATGTGAGCATCCCGAGTCAATAATCCGTTTATCCTTTGATTCAACTTTAGCTGCTAGGGCTTGTTCTACCGGTGGAGCAATAGGTACTGGTTGATCTTCTGTTATAGCAACAAAGACTCATTTGTTGTCTACTGGATCCTCATCAGAATCATCAGTCACACCTTCATCAGCAATGTAACAGGATTTATCTTTGTTTTTCTTAAATCTATATCTCTGATATTAAGGATTAGGTTTGTATGTCCTTCTACCCTCTTCTCTTAGTTTAGCATGTCTATCAGGGCATTTTGAAGCCATATGAGAAATCTTATTGCAATTGAAACATTTAAAGGGTGCTTTACCTTCATACTTACTTCCAATTGGACCTTTTCGCATTTTTCTTGCAAATAGTGTTTCAGGTTCTTCAAGCTCTTCATTCTCCTTTCTAGTTTCTTCAAGTTCTCTTGCATAAAAGGCTCTCCAGTCTGATTTGTCAAAAGATGGAGCACATGATGTTGATGCTTTGAAGGCCAAATTAGTTTTTATAGAAATAGGACCAAATTCCTCTATTTCAAAAGTTGAAAATATTCCAATCAATGTAACCCTAGTTACTGATGTATTAGGCATTGTTCTCAGCTCATTAATGCAAGTAACCTTCATTTTATATGCCAGTGGCAAACCTCTTAATATTTTTGAAATAATCTCATCTTCACTCAACGGTCCTCCACAACATTTGATACCTAAAACAATTTCATTTACTCTTTCCATAAAGGCAGAAATTCTTTCATCTTCTTTCATTTTCAGATGTTCATACCTGACTCAGAAGCTTTTAAGTTTTGCAATTTTGACTTTGGAATCCCCTTCATTCAGTGTTTCCAAATGATCCCAAATAGATTTTGCAGTAGATCTATCTGATAATCCCATGATTTGTTGAACTGATAATGCGCTCAAAAGTGCTTCTCTTGCTTTGCAATCATTTTCTTCATCTTTACCTAGAGTAATAGGAGCAGGCTGACCAGCTACAGCAGCAGTATAACCATTCTTAGTAACTTCCCAGATGTCTTTACCAATGCAATTTAGATGTGTCTCCATTCTGATTTTCCATATTCCATAGTTGGTTCCATCAAGTTTAGGACTATCCTTCTTGAAATAATTTGTAGACATTGGATCTCCTCAAGTTGTAAAACTTCTGAAAAAGAGTACTAGGCTCTGATACCAATTGTAGGTCCCAGGGACAACTAAGAGGGGGGGGTGAATCGGTTGTGTAATAAATTCAAACCAAAATCTTATTAACCAACTTATTGCTTAATACCAGTAAGACAGTTAATTGTGTTGGTAAACAATGTTAACAGGAAATGTTGTACCGGTAAGATTTAATGCATGAAACATAACCACAAAGTCAACCATAGCACATGACACAAATATTTGTACGTGGAAACCTTGTAAGGGAAAAAAACATGGTGGGAAACCTTACCCACAATTAGATGATACTACTGCAGATAGTAAGTGTACAAGAGGGGTCTGCACATGCAGAAAGGCCAATAGCCTAGAGCTCACTGCTCAAACACAAATGGGAGTCACACTGACTACAGTTGGATGGTTAAATCCAATGAGAATGTACTACACAAAATAGCATCTTCATATGCTAGATTCAGTACCGGTGTAATGCTGATATGGTTTTACAAAAAACCTAGCTTCACCTTCAAATGATGTCTTTGTGTATACCTCTTCTTAATCTTGCATATACCTTCTTATAATTATTTTTCGCATTCCACACTTGTTCTTACAAATAAGATCTTACATTTATACCATACCCTACGACCAATTTTAGTAGGTCGGCTCTACAAGATATTACAATAAAACATTTTACAAATAATACAATATCCTATGCAATAACCGATTGAACATGTAGGCTTAATGCATTTACAACAATAATAAATCATCTTCATAGCATGCCATGCTGATCTGGAAAAGATAAACCTACCGGTGTAACCCTAGATACCTTGGACCTATTTGCCAGTAAAGGCAAATATGCAAATAAGAATATACCAATGATACTACTTCAAGGAAAAGTGTCCACATGATGTCTTCGACATTACCAAGTGTCTTCCATGTCATTGCATGTACCGGTGTACATTATATCCTACCAGTTAACCATATACCAGTGATTGTTGAAGAGTTTACTGATTGCCGGTGAATGTTGCTGGATCTCCAAAGTAGGTGTATTTAGCCGGTGTTGACATCAATGACAAAACCATACCAAAATACCAACAACTTGTTGAACCAAGAGTTTGTCATCCCTAAATATCCTCGTTTTCCTCTCTAATGAGATCTACCAAAGTATTAAAATGGGTCCAATGTGCTAGACAGTATGGAGAAAAGAGGATAAAGTAGGAGGCCTACGCAAGATGCTCCAAAAATCCACCAAAGAATCCATGTGAACACAAGGGCGCTTCCACACCCCCCACTAGTAATTTTAGAGTAGCATTGAGAAGGGACATCTAAAGAACAAGTGAGATGAGTTCTCCTCTACATTACCACACAAAACACAAATGGAAGGCCCATGGAATCAACACTTGTGAATATTGTCCCAGGTAAGACACCTATTCAAAGCCAAAGTCCAAGAAAACAGTTATACTTTGGCCAAGAGAACTTGTTCCAAACATATTTCAACCAGTGCACCTCCCTCCCCTCCAAATGATGGAACAATAACTCCGGGTACCCACTAGCAACAATAAAAACACCCTTAGGATTCAAGGACCAAGCAAGTCTATCCCTATCCATAAGGGAACAACAATGTCTACTAGCCAAAATGCCATGAAGCTCAGTGCAGTCCTCCTCCATATCAGCAACTGAACATTCATTAAGATCCTTCCACCGCACCATCTACAACAGCCCACACCTATAAACAGACTTAAAGTCACTCACTCTAGACCACCTTGCCTCAAAGAACCTCTGACAAAGATTCACTCAATTAGGAAATTGATCAATAATGGGGAGATAGCCATCCCAAGAATCAAACCAAAAAAGCACCTCTTCTCCCTTCTTATAGATCCAAAAAAGACCACCTTTTATCAGTTTAGCCCCTTTCTTGAGAGTACTCCAAATTATAGAGCCTTTTCCCACTAGGGGATATCTTGTAATTTCCTCCTTCAGGATCCTCTACATATACTTGAAAGACAGAATCCTAGCCCAACCTCGATCCTATTCAACACACCACCTTCGGTACAATTTAGCTGCCAAAGCCTCCCCCAAAAAAGAAGATTACCTTAAGCCAAGCCCACCCAACTGCTTTGGGATACACACCAAGTCCCATTTGACAAGACACCATTTATGGGAGGACAGGTTGCCTGCCCATAAGAATTTCCTTGGCAAAGAATCCAATTTTTTCACAAACCACTTTGCGGCCACTTGGAGCATACACCTATAAATCGGAAGAGAATGTACTACCGACTGGATCAGTTGAACCCACCCAACAAAGGATAACCATCTATGAGTCCAATATTCAACCTTCATGCAAAATTTATCTAGTATACCTTGCCAAGAGTCTCTGGGAGGATTACCAATAGAGATAGGGATACCTAGGTAAGTGAAGGAAGAGAACTGACCTGGAATCTCAAAATATGAGAAATCCTCAACTGAATAGTTCTAGGTGTGTTCAAGAAGAAGATGGAAGATTTATCCTCATTGATTAATTAGCCAGAAGCCCCAAGATAGACATCCAAAATTTTACGCAGATTTATAGCTTCTCTGATCCTAGCCAGTCCCATCAAGGTCGTATCTGAGGAGGTATATCACTACCCCAACTCCAAACATGAATAGTACCTAGCCCCGCATTATACTTAATCAATCTCCCTAGACCCTCGGCTAGGATATTGAATAAGTATAGGGAAAGAGGGTCCCCTTGACGAAGGCCCCTAGACACACCAAACAACTTTGTATGATCTTCATTAATTAGCATAGAAAAAGAGGTAGATGAAGCACAACTCATAACCCATTGGATCCATTCATCAATAAAACCAAAAGCCCTAAGAATCTTCTGGAGAAAGGACCATCGGACTCTATCATAAGCCTTTTCCATGTCTAGCTTGATAAACATATCTTTTTCCATCGAAGTTGCAATAGAATGAATGGTCTCACTAGAGATGACCACTCCATCCAAAATTTGATGGCCTTGCACAAACCCGCTCTGTTCTTCAGAAATGATCCCCCTGAGCCAATTATTCAACCTTTCCACTATCAGCTTATAAATAATCTTATAAATCATATTATTAAGAGAAATACGGTGGAACTGGCCTAACCGGTCAGCCCCATCACACTTGGGGATGAGCTCAATGAAAGCTGCATTAAAAGTATGAAGCATATACTTACTCAGGTCTGGGACTCTTGGACCACCTCTAATAAGTCCAATTTAATAATATCCTAGAAATCTTGATAGAACTCAATTAGAAACCCATTTTCTCCAAGCGCCTTCCCCTTCTTCATGTGAAAACAAAATCCTCTCAAGTTCATCCAAAAAAAGAGGTCCCATAAGCTACTCATTCATCTCCCTATTAACAAGAAGAGGGATACAAGAAAGAAACTGATTTTCCTCCTTGGATTCCCCCTGAAAATCCTCACTAAAAAGAGATTGGAAATACTGCAAATAATCCCTAGAAATCTCCTTCAAGGATAAACACTGCTCACCTCTATCATTAACCAGAACAAGGATCGAATTGCCATGCCTTCTTTCTTTCACCAAATTGAAAAAGAACACAATATTCTTATCCCCTGCTTGAAGCCAATCAACACGAGCTCTTTGTTTCCATTAGATTTACTCCCTAAGCTCCCATTCCTTTAAAACCTTGACTGCCCTGAATTCCTCCCTAAGCAAGGCTTCTAACAATCCATGCTCTCTAATCTCTCTAGTAATTCCATTAAACTCAAATTGAGCCTTTTTCTTGGCATGAAAGATGTTACCCAAACACTGACTATTCCACCACTTAAGTTGGAACTTAAAAATTTTTAGTCATTTGGCAAAGGTGTACATGGCAATGCCAAAGGCTGGCTTCCCTTTCTTCCACCACTCTGCAACACAAACCTGCAAAGAAGAGTCTATCAACCACAAAAGCTGAAATTTGAATGAAGGAGAATGAGCGACCTGAGCCGAAGAGGAAACCAATTGATGGGCCAATGGTCCGAACCTTTCCAATATAAAATCTTGAAGTATGTCGACCATCCCCCACCAATCCAAAAGCTAGAAACTAGAAAGCAATCCAAGCTCTCTGCAATCCAATACTCCTTTAGTCTCTTGTTGTTCCAAGTGAACTGCCCATTACCAGGCTTGATGTCAACTAGATTCAAGGTTGATACATTATCTCAAAAAATGAAGGAAGAAGGCTCCAATCTCACATCACCACCTTTCTTCTCACTCAACTCTAAGATGGCATTAAAATCACCCACCATAATCCACAGATGAAAAGGGAAAAACCCATGTATAAAAGAAATATGAGACCACAAGTTTTACTTACCTTGAAGATCGGTGGGGGCATAATATTAGTAAGCAAGATATAATCCCCACTCTCAAGACTAGAGGCAACCCCGAATAAAGAAGATCTGGAAGAAACCCACCATATAGGGCATATCCTCAAGGGGTTCCAAAGACAAGCCACACCCCCAAAGGACCCAAATGCCCCAACACATTGGCATTTGCCTCTCCCCCATAGCTTGGGCACTAGGCCCAACATACTTTCCACATATAGTTTAGTTTCCCACAAGAAAAGGACATCAGAAGAATGACTCAAAATCAACTCCCGAACAACTTTTTGTCTAGGGCCACTGTTCAAGCCCCTCACATTCCATGAAAGCACAATCATTTTAGGGGATTACAAAAATGAGAATCCAGAGTCTTTACTGAACCTGACTCAACCAAGTTATCCCCCATCAATTTAATATTATCCAAGTACTTCTTTCTGCCAACCTTCAAATTCTTCTATTTTGTGCCTTTCTTGATGTCTTTTTGAAGAAGACCCAGATGTAAAGAAATCTTATTAATTTTAACCCCAACTGAGTCCAAATTCTATGTTGCAAGAGAAACATCCCCATTTCAGAACTAGAGATGAGTCCCAACTGAGTCAATACCTATTGATCCATCTCCATCTACTGACTCCCAATCTCCTACAGACCCTAGGTAAGATCCAAGTTCACAGTATATGCATCATCCCTAGATTCACCTCCTGGTGACTAAGATCATCCAAGGCTTCAAATCTGTTAAAGGTATCCTCCTCCTGACTTTCCTGCAAAGACCTCTTTCGACCTCAGTTCCTATTCTTTGTCTTAACTGGGACAAAACCATCAACACCCACAACCCCACTAGACATGGGTGCTTTTCCTTTATCAGCCCCATCAAGGTTCTAGGACGACTGTTGAGGTTGGTGCACAACTGGTTTAGACCTAGGGCACTTGCGTTGCAAATGCCCATACTCATGACATAGATGACACCGAAATGGTAGAGTCTCATAATCCAGCTATTGGACCCAAGAATAAGAACCCACACACCTATCTATAGCATCTAGCAAAGACTTACTAAGATCAATTTCAACATAGATACGAGCAAAAGTCATTACCTTTCTCCCCAAAGTTTGCGATGAAGCTCCAACAGTCTTCCCAATCAATGAAGCAAGCATCCGCAACACATCCTCCCAACAAAATTCCACCAGAAACTGAGGTAAATGAACCCACACTGGAACCCAATTCAGGAGTTCCTCTTAAGGATTAAAGCCTGCATGCCAGAGTTTGATGAACAACACCACCTGGTTATAAAAGTATGGGCCTCTTTCAAAGACCCTATTATGATCCTCCATGCAATTGAATGTAACTATGGAGTAATTGTTAGCAAGCAGCATAATATTCATTTCCCTTTCCAACACCCATGTCCTCTTAGCCCAATTCTCCAAAAACTGCATTGAGATCCTCATACCCAAAAACTTGCAATACAGAGAATGCTTCAAATAGTATTCCACATGCTCAACGATCATTTTTGGAGGAATCACCAATCTTGGCCTTTATTTACATTTCTCCAGACACCCATTAGTTTTTGTGACTTGAGCACTACCTGATGGGTCGGCACCAATATAAACTTCCCCCAAAGAAAAAAGATTGTTATTAAAAACCTTAGAACTTTGAATAGGGGACTTTGAACCAGCAGATGTTCGAAATTTGAGGTCTAGAGAGGCATGAGATAGATCTCCACTCGGCATGGCCATTTGAGCCCCTACACCTTGCATGTAGAGAAAACCACAAAAAAGAGAATAAGGGTGAGCACCCCCTTAGCCCCACCCAACCACCATACACCGAAAGCACCAATCTTTCTCTCTACTCCAAAGAAAATGTAGAACAGCCCTCTTAATGCTGCACCCTCCCAAAAGACCAGACTAGCCCTAGAGGCTGTAGCCCCCACAACCAAGGAGGAAAGCAAGGACAAAGGTGCACACCCTCACCACTCCTGACAGTAGCACAGAGTAGTTAACAAGGAAGAAAAATAAAATTGCCGACCCCCAATCCAGAACAGACCCCCCAAGCAACACACTATAAAAAATTCAGCCACGAGCTAGGGCGGGGGTGCCATAGCTCGAGCCCTTGAAGCAAAGTGCAATCTCATTCTCTCGATCGTGATGGGCTGGTTTTTTAAATAGTGTAGGAAAACTAGTTTTATGTGTTACCTCCTTTTAGTTGGGGAAAATTCCGTTCCAAGCATTTCTATTTAGAACAACTAGTTGTACCATTTTCATTTATATTTATTTATGTTCAAATAAACATAGCATGTTATTACTAAAATCCTTCCTCAATTGAATTATTTATATTTCAAGTATCTTAATTTACATAATCTATAAATTCATCTATCATTAAGATTCATTTCTTCTTGAAACATCCTTAAATCTAAAAGACAAAACCTACTTCACTAAATGAGCAAAATCATTATATATATATATAAATAATTATAATTAAAATGATACTAAATACAAACAATAAAAGGATTCTAATCTTATAATATAAAACCTAATGACCATTAAAAGAAATCAAAATGTTAAAAAAAAAAAGATGTCTAATATAAATATTGTTAGTTATCTTTATCAATACTTCTCAAAATATTGAAGAAGAAAAAGTATCATAAAACAATATAACCAGAGGCAAACGAATTTGCATCATATATTGCCTATGCCCCACAAATTCATTTGAGTAATCTTATTCTAAGTAGTTTATAAAGGCTCATTACATAAACAATACCATAATCTTGACGTATATAGGAATAGCACTATTTTAGTACATACAACTCAAACACAAATGCGCAATTATTACTACAAAGGCAACCAAAAGGAATCATACTTACAAGCAAGTTACATGTGGATATTAATACAAAAGCAACCAAAGGATCAATACTTACAAGTTATGTGTCGATTTTCCTTGACCTTTTTCTTAAACAAAGTTCATAAATTTTAAGTACGCAAGCCTTCCATATTAATATGAAGCATGCCTGTTGTTTATTAAAAAGATATATTCTATAATATTTTGAGAGTCCATGTTATATTCTGAAGAAATTTTCTATATTCAATTGTGTGTGTTTTTTTTCCATCGACGTTTCAAATCACACTCGGAATCACAGAGTGTGATTCAAAACATCAATGGGAAAAATATACACACAATCAAATCAAAAAAATTTCATAAGAAGATATATTCTGTTAGTTACTTATTTTGGATTTCGAATAGTCATGAAAGTTTGGGTACATCGAATCTGGTCTCTGAGATTGAGTCCTTCAACTTGTACATATAAACTAATATACAAGAACACTATGTAAACCATATGGTCACTTTGGTTAAGTATGTTTTATTGAAAAATATTTTGTATCAAACATATGTCTGTTTATTTAGGACTAGTAGTATTTAGAAGTTGTTCTTACGCTATTTAAGCTGTAAACAACGAGTTTCATAAGTCCAAAGACTCAAATAGAAAAGTACATTCAAGATAGAGTAATAATGAAGGAAAGTAATAAATAATACAAAATAAGAACACTCTGCAAATTATATGATCACTTTGGTTGAGTGTGAATTATAGGGAAATATTTTATCTCAAATGTTTGTCTGTTTATTTAGGACTAGTAGCATTTAGAAGTTTTGGTTGCAAATTATAAGTTGTAAACGATGAGTTTGATATAATAGTAATGAATTTCAAAGGCCCAAATATAAAAGTACATTTGAGATAGAGTAATAATAAAGGAAGTTTATATATAAGCAAAATATTACAAAAGGCTATACATTAAACCTCCATTAGATTTTATTGGATATGCTCCAATAAGAAGGATGATCATATTTGGTTGCTTCTTTTGTAGATGTTCCACAACTCAGTAGCATAAGGATAGTACACAAATTATAGATTCTCAATTTAACAACATAATTTTAGCAAATATAGGGCTCTTGATGAGGATCTGACATGCTGATTCGTATTGGAAGATTTTATATACCATTGGTGTACACATTCGAGTATGATTTTTCATGATGGTTTATGATGGTTCTGATAAGAATGTACATGTAGACAATCAAATAAACAAACGAAAAACATGTGAGGTGTTCAATGATATTTTGAACCTAAGGGAGTGTATGTTGAGATTTAGTTAAACATAGAGAAAATAGTAAGGGAATGGATAAGTTTTTGGAGGGAGTAAGGGGTTGGTAAGGATGTGTTGAACATACATCGCATGAAGAGAGGGGGCTGAATCAACATAAATTAAATTCTAGACCATAATAATACAATTAATAGTTTTAATCCACTTAACAACATTATGAAGAATCAAACAACAACAACATAAGCAATCACATAAGGACACCAAATTTTTTTTTTTGATTGATAAACTACTGATAAGGTAGAGTCCACATTCATTAAGAAAAAACTTTAGATTACAAAAATTAGAAAGGTGAAAGGGAAATAAAAAGTTTATCCCAATCATGCAGTATGATTCTACCAAATAAAAACCTGACTTCATATCTCCTAATATATAATACAAGGTTTTAACATCTTTTATAATCATAAGTTAATACTTTAATAAACAAAATGTCTTGCTTGCATTTAGATATTACTTACTATCCTAGCAAATATATTGTTCTGAGATAGCTAGTCAAATACTATTAATTCTATTAGAAAGAGAAAAAACCAACACGACTCCCTAACTTATAACCTTCTTCTTCTAGGTGCATCTTATCCTCATCTATACAATTATCTCTATCCACCTTGACCGCATGAATTTTCTGCTCTTGGCCTTCCTAGCAAATGAAGGTCGAGATCCATTCAAGCACTGGGTTCTCCACTTTGTTTGTCTATTTTACTAATAAGTTGAGAGTCCTTATTACCACCTCTTTATTGTCTTGATATCCCTCCTCATCATCCATTAAAATTATAGGAAGTTTTGGAACTTCTTCATCTTGTTTGTCAAAGTCTTTGGGTAGAGGGATCCAACAATTATCAATATTTCTGAGAACATCATCCATACCGCCCAATACCTGATTCTTGAAAACTACTTTCCTTAAGTCTTTTTCCATAAAATTGCTTCGACCTCTATCTAAAGAAATAGCTATAAACATTGATGATATTTCTTAATTCACATGATACATATGGTCTACCATTATAAAATCATCTCCAAGCACTGATTTAATCGTATATAAAATTAAAGGATGTGTATACCTCAAGATTATGCTCAATCTCCTGTTCGTTATTTATCCTAGAAAATCCATTTTCCTTCTTGTTGCTAGTAGTTGAATTGGGGTCTCCATTATGTCGCAAAAATATAAGATTTCCATTCAGTAAGGAGCTACTCTTAAAAAACAAAAAACTTATGGATATTTCCATGAGCTCTGCTATATTTAATAAAGTCTCAAATCCATCATAAAAGGTCACTTATTTTGGTGAAAGGTATTGGACATTTGGAGGAATTGATTATGTGTTGCATTGATGTTTTGTCATTGATGACAACACCAATTGTTTTGATTACTTTATCAGCACCCTTCTGGTCTTGGTAGGTTGTTTGGTTTCTGGTTGGATTAGATCTAGTATCATCCGATATGCTCTGGTTTGTTTGGGTTATGGAATTAGCTTATTCATGCTACTTAGATTCATGTCCAATCAATTGGTCTTGTTTTGGTGATCGGATGCTATCCTGTATGCTAGAAAACTTGGTTTGTTGTTTCGGAGAGGGTTTCACCGGCATAGCTTTATTGAAGATCTTTCATGTTATGCATAAGTGGTGTTGGTGTGACTTCTAATGGAGATTTAGGATGCTGAAGGTGATCGTGTTTGAGACTTGGTTGATTGGGATTATTACATTACAATATATGGACCTAAATTGGGTCCCAGTTTATCTAGGTTATGGACTGGCTTAGTGTAACATATGGATTGAACTTATCAATACATTTTCGGGATGTCTTATGAGTTAGATATTATTTGTTTGGTCTCAAGCCAACATGTTATGTAATTATGTGATTTGTTTATTGTTTGGTGGCCGACCTTATTGTGTTTGGTCGAGGGTTTGTATATATATGATGTAAGATCTCATTGTAGAAAATATGGGAAAAGTACATGGATATGTAATGAGTGAATAATATAATAATCATTTAGGAAGAGGATTTGGTTGATCATTGGTGATGGAGTTGGGTTTATGTAAGAGGATTTAGTCCTCCGATATAGAGCTTAAGCGGAACTGTACTTAGGCATAGGAGATGCTATCTTTGTAGTTCATTCTTTCATTTGGATTGTAGTATGGATTTCTATGTAGTCAATGAGACTCCTTTTTGTGATGAGCAGTGCACTCTAGGTTGTTGGCCTTCCTGCAAGTGTAGGCCCCTCAATTGTAATTTAGATAATTACTGCAAAATTATTATCTTACTGTGGTAGGCTATCCATTGTGGTTTTTCCCTTTACCGACTTTTCTACATACAAATCTTGGTGTCTTGTGGATGGTATTTATTCTCTAATTGTTTTTTATGCTTAATTGGTTTATTTGCTATTTCAGTAATTGGTTTATGCATTCCGGTATTGATCTATTAGGTTCTGGTATTAAAGTTTTAATTTCTTATTGTTCAGGTAACCTGAGACAACTGATTCGCGCCCCCCCCCCCCTCTCACTTGTCTTCCTATCATTTGAATTGTCTAACAATTGGTATCAGAGCTCTGGTCCTCTCTATGACAACTTAACTACTTGAGGAGGATCCTATAGCAACTAACAGTTCAAGTTCATATGGTTCATCTATTTCTATCTTTTAAAGAGAAATTCCTAGGCTTGATGGAACAAATTACAAATTATGGAAGATTCAGATGGAGACTTATCTCAGATGTCTTGACAAGAAATTTGGGAAATCACACAGAATGGTGTAACTCCTTATAATCCATCATCTGTGAATCCTCCTCCGACAAACCTAGATAAGGATCTTGAAAATTAGCATAGAGAAAGACAACCCCTCTCATGTGCACTTTCTAATCAACAAATTATGGGATTAATTGAGAAATATTTTGCAAAGGCTATATGGGACAAGTTGGAGACTCTTAATGAAGGTGACCCTACTATTAAGATTGATAAAATTGATGGTTATTGGGTGAGATATGAAAACTTCAATATGGAAGAAGATGAAAGGATTACTGCATTCATGGAAAGGGTAAATTAGATTGTTATGGGAATTCAATGTTATGGTAGAACTCTTAGTGAAGATGAAATTGTTTCTAATTTTCTGAGAGATTTGCCACCAGCTGACAAGATGAAGGCTATGGAAATTAATGAGTTGAGAACAATGGCTAATACTTATGTCAATAGAGATACCTTGGTTGGGAAACTATCTACTTTTGAGATTGAAGAATTTGTACCTTCTAGAGCTGTGAAGTCTAAACTTGATTTTCATGCATCTACATCATCAACTGACAAGCAACACTGCAAATATTTATATGCAAATCAATCAGATGATATGAAGAGAGAAGATGAAGGATTTGAGCAACTTGAATCACTATTTTCTAGAAGAGTACCTAAAGGACCGATAGGAAGTAAGTATAAAGGAAAAACACATTTCAAATGTTATGCATGTAATAAGATAACTCATTTTTCTTCTAGATGTCCTGAAAGGAATTCAGGATTTGAAGAGACAACTAGAAGATATTTTAAGCCTAAACCTAGTTATCAGATCAAGTACAACTACAGGAAAAACATAGATAAATCATGCTACATAGTGGATGGGGAAGGTGTGACTAATTTTGAGGATGAATTGACACATGACTCTGCTAGTGGTTCCAACAATGGAAAGGAATGGGTGTTCTTGGTTATCAAGGAAGATGTTCAGACACTGGATGAGAGTGTACCAAAAGAGAAGGCACTTGCTTCTAAAATTGAAGATAAGTATGAATGAGTAATCGACAGTGGATGTTCACATCATATGACTGGAGATAAAAATATGTTTCTATCTTTGCAAGAATTTGATGGCGGTCTAGTTAGATTTTGAGATGACAAAGCATGTATGATCAAAGGAAAATGAACTATATCATTGGATGGTAAGCACAATACTAATAATGTTTATTATATTGAAGGTTTAAAGCATAATGTCATGAGTGTAGGAAAATTGGTGGATAAGGGAGATCAATTACAATGTAAGGATGGAAAATGCAAAATCATTAACAGATTTGGATTGGAGATTGCAATCGGTACTCAGACAAAAGTTAATATATTTTATTTGAATTTTGGTGAGAAGACATGTTTGATTGCAAAAATTGATGAGAGTTGATTATGGTATAAAAGGTTGTGTCATGTGAATTTTGATTTAATTGTGAAGATTAGTTCAACTAAGGCAGTTAGAGATATACCTAAAATTGTGAAGCCCTATAATCCAATATGTAAGGAATATCAAATGGGAAAAAAGGTATGAACCTCTTTTAAGAGTATACAAGATAAATCTAATGATGTTCTCAATCTTATTCATATTGATTTGTGTGGCCCTTCTAGAGTTAAAATTTTTGAAGGTGATCGATATTTTATGCTAATCATTGATGATTATTCTAGAACGATGTGGGTTACTTTTCTAAGGGAGAAATACGAGGCTTTGGAAAAGTTTAAAATTTGTAATTCTAAAGTTGAAGCAGAGACAATATTGAAGATTAAATGCTTAAGGTCAGATCACAGTGGAGAATTCACTTCCGGTGAGTTTAATAACTTTTGTGAAAGGCATGGCATAAGGAGACAATTTTTTGATCTCCAAACACCTCGGTAGAATGGAGTTGTGGAAAGGAAGAACAAAACTATCTTGGATACTGCTAGAATAGTGATGATGGAAGCTAATCTACCTCATATCTAGTGGAAATAAGTAGTGATCACAACAGTCTATACATTCAATAGAGTACAATTCAAAGGATAAACTGGTAAGACACCTTATGAATTATGGTTTGGAAATACACCTATAGTTAAGTATTTCAGAATCTCTAGTAGTAAATATTATATTGAAAGAGATGATATTACTGGAAAATTTGATCCTATATGTGATGAAGGAATATTTCTTAGTTATTCTAATGAAAGAAAAGCATATAGATTTCATAACAAGAGATTGAAGAGAATTGCGGAGATCACTAATGTCAAGGTGGATGAGCTTAATAGAATTCAAATAAGAGTTTATGAGCAAGAACTGGTAGTGGAAATGATTATATCTTAACTGGTAGCACCTTTACTAGAACAAAATGTTGAGCCAGTTACTCCGACAGTATTAGAAAATTCAAACGTAACTGAAGAACATGAAAGAGGAATAGAGAATCAGAAGACTCCTAGGTATGTGAGGTTGAATCATTTAGAAGATCAGATCATTGGGGATAAAAACAATGGAGTGATGAAAAGAAGGAGATTGACATATAATGAGGTATGTTTAATTTCTCAAGTTGAACCGATATCAATACTTGAAGCATGTAAATATTAATGTTGGATGAAAGCTATTAAAGAAGAATTAGATCAGATTGAGAAGAATAACACATGAGAACTTTAGTTCCCTATCCTAAAAATAAGAATGTTATTGGAACTAAATTTGTTTTTAGGAATAAATTGAATGAGGATGGACAAGTTGTAAGGAATAAAGCTAGTGTGCTTTTTTGAATAGAGATCTTGATGAGGAAGTTTATATTGATCAACCTAATTGTTTTTCACTTTCAAATGATAAAAAACATGGTTTTCAGGCTAAGGAAAGCTTTATATGGATTGAAATAGGCACCTAGAGCTTGGTATGCAAGGTTAGAAAAATATCTTTTGAAGCTTGGATTCACTAAAGGTAATATTGATAGTAATATGTATTATAAAGTCATTGATGATGTTATAGTGATTATTGAGGTCTTTGTTGATGTCATTAATTTGGAGGTGAAGATAAGTTGTCTATGGAATTTTCTAAAAATAGGGAGAAAGAATTTGAAAATTCTATGATTGGGAAAATGAATTTTTTCTTAGGTTTGCAAATTACTTAGACTAATAAAGGTATTTTCATTTGTCAAACTAAGTATGCTAGAGAATTGTTGAAGAGATTGGTATGGAAGATTATAAACTGATAAGTACTCCTATGGTTACCATGTTAGGTCCTAGAGACAACTGAGAGGGGGGGGGGGTTGAATCAGTTGTCCAATAAATTCAACCAAAATTAAATTAACCAAAAATTAATGCTTAATACCAGTAAACAAAACTATATGCCAGTAGATAGTTTTAATAGTTAATTGCAATATCGATAAAGATTAATGCATGAAATAGAAAGACAGTAACATCCACAACACATAACACAAATGTTTGTACGTGGAGACATTGTAAGGGGAAAAACAACGGTGGGAAGCCTTACCCAGAATCAAATGATACTACTGTAGATAGTATGTGTGTACAATATGGATTCTGCACATGCAGAAAGGCTAGCTTCCTAGAGCTCACTACTCAATCATAAAATGAGAGTTACACTGACTACAATTGGATGGTTAAATCCAATGATAATGTACTGCACAAAATAGCATCTTCATATGCTGGATTCAGTACCAGTTTAGTTCTGATTGCCTTCACAAAATCTTTCCTTCAACCTTCAAATGATCTCTATGTGTATAGCTCCGCTTATTTTTGCATATACATTATTTCAATCCTTTTCACACACACTTGGATATCACAAATGAGATCTTACATTTATACCATAACCTAAGACCAAATGAATAGGTTGGCCTACAAAGAATATTACAATTAAACAATTACAAGTAAATCAATATTTGATGCATGATGTCAGCTCAATGCATTTACAATAATAATAAATCATCTCCATAACGTGTTGTGCTGATTTGGAATAGATATGTCTGTCGATGCTTATCCTAGACCTATTTACCGTTAAGAGAAAATATGCAAACCCAAATAAACAATTAACTAAATTACCAAAACCAAGTGATCTAATAATGTCTTCAACATAACCAAGTAGTCTCCATGTCATTCCAAGCGCCGATCAACAATTATATCCCGCCTGTGACCCAAATACCAGTGACTGTGCATAGGTCACTTGCTTGCCGGTGAACATAACCAGAGATCTCCAAGTGCTGATAAGTGTTGACAAGAAATGACAAGTGTTGACATCAATGTCAAAACAATATCAACATATCCAAAATACCAACAATCTCCCCCTTTAGAATTGATGGCAACACAAGATGGAAAAACCATCAAAGTGCCAAACCAGAAATGCCAAAAACCGAAAACCAACAATCTCCCAAAATATAGATACAAAGAGTAATCAATCTCTCAAACAATCTCTCCCCAAAGTAATAATCTCTCCCCCAAGGGATAATGTGTTTTTCCACATCAATCTCTCTCCCTTTGACATGAAATGCCAAAGCAATACAAAACCAAATAAAATTAGTTCAAAAACTTATATTTAAAATACCAACTCATTCAATATACCAACTACTCCCCCTGAGAAGTAGCTCTCCTCATCAAAGCCAAAATAAAATATTTCTCTATTAATTTTGTTCGTTGATGACAAACATCAACTGTCTAAGTCTCTACCGATGGGGGTAGGAATCCAAGTTTCTCTCTGAGATACTCAAATGTTTCCTTAGGCAAAGGCTTTGTAAAAATATCTGCAATCTTCTCTTTAGTATTCACATAAACCAATTTCACTTCTTTTTCTTCAACATTCTCCTTTAGAAAATTGAATTTGATAGAAACGTGTTTAGTCTTAGAGTGAAATATCAGATTCTTAGATATATCAATTGCTTCCATATTATCACAGTAGATAGTTATAGATTCCTTGAATTGTACCTCTATGTCCTTTAACATTTGCTTGATCCATAATACCTGTGTATAGTTAGTTGTTGCTACAACATATTCTGATTTTGTTGTTGATAAACTTGTACAACTCTGTTTCTTGCTCAACCATGAAATTAGTCTGCTTCCAAGAAAAAATGTTCCGCCGGTGGTGCTTTTTCTATCATTGACATCTCCTTCCCAATTAGCATCTTTTCATCTATAGGATACCATAAACCATGATTTGTAGTGTTTTGTAGGTACCCAAAAATCCTATTCACTGTTGATTTATGATTTTCTTTAGGATTACTCTAAAATCTTGAAATAATACATACTGCATTCTTAATATCAGGTCTTGTTTGTGTCAAATACAGTAAACCTCCTATCATAGATTTGTATCTAGCCAGATTAACAGGTGTAGATTCATCCTTCAAAGATAATTTATCAGTTGTAGTCATAGGTGTGCCTATTGGTTTACAGTTTTCCATGCCAAATTTCTTTAGTAATTCCTTCAAGTACTTAGATTGACATAGGAATATACCTTTATCAATCTATGAAATCTGCAATCCTAATTTTTTTTTTATCTCTCTAATCATAGACATTTCAAATTCCTGCTGCATTTTGTTAGAAAAGTCTTCACACAAACCATCTTCTCCTCCAAAGTTTATATCATCAACAAAAAATTCAATAACCAAGATGTCATCATTAGTCACTTTGTAGTATAGATTGTTGTCAGCATTACCTTTAGTGTAACCAAGCTTTAAAAGATATTTGTCCAATCTAGCATATCAAGATCTAGGAGCTTGTTTCAATCCATATAAAGCTTTCCTTAACCTACAAACCATGTTTTTGTTATCTGTCAAAGAAAAACTATTAGGTTGCTCAATGTAAACTTCTTCTTCAAGATCTCCATTCAGAAATGCACATTTAACATCCATTTGATATACTTTATAGTTTTTGTGTGCTGCAAAAGCCAATAAAAGTCTGACTACCTTAATTCTAGCTATTGGTGCAAAGGTTTCATTGTAATCATTTCATTCTTTCTGAGAATATCCCTTACACACCAATCTTTATTTGTTTCAGATTACCATGCCATCTTCATTAAGTTTATTTCTGAAAACCCATTTAGTTCCAATTACATTTTTGTCTTTAGGCCGGGAAACTAATGACCAAATGTTATTCCTTTCATTTTGTTCCAATTCATCTTCCATAGTTTTAATCCAATATTTATCTTCACATGCATCATTAATTGATGTAGGTTCAATTTGAGAAATAAGTGTTGGCATATGCACACTCCAATGAAACATTGTAGGTGATTGAAGGTTTTGTCATTGATGGCAACCTTACAAACCTATCATAGCGGCAAGGCAACATACCGGCAAGGCATTATACTGGCAAGACATTACACCGACAAGATAGTTTCCTGGCATCAATGATCACACTCCACACCGGCACTCAGGACATCGGCACCGACACGAAGAAAGAAAGTATATTGGCACACAGGCTGACAGGATTTTGTTATATTATATTTTGTTTATTATTGTAAAAACTTTGTAAGCCAACTTGGCATGTTGTAAAATGACTCTTATATATAAAAGAGATCATTGTATACTTTTTGAATAAAGTTATGTAAGTGATGTAAGAGAAATATTAAGGTAGACCTATTATGCAAAATATAGGTTAAAGGGTTTATGTAAGAAGTAGAGCAACAACCGGTACTGAATCAGGCATTATAGATGCTATTGTAAAGCAGTACAAGATATTGGATTTGTACAATCCACATTGTAAGTTAGTGAGACTTCCCATTGAGCAGTGAGCTCTAGGCAGTTGGCCTTCTTGCATGTGTAGGCCCCTCTTGTAAGTAATATTCTCTTATTGACCAATAAGTGGATATTGTGGGTCACAAATCCCATCGAGGTTTTTCCCACATGGGGTTTCCTCGTTAAATCCTTGTGTCATGGTGTGCTTTTCATGTGGATGTTTTTAATTCTGTTTATTGCATTATTTCTTGCATATCGGTACACTATTATAATATGTTCTACATGTTTTAAGTTAAGAAATTTTATATACTAGTTAGATACTGATTCACCCCCCGTCTCTGTATCTGTGGGAATCCTAACAATTGGTATCAGAGTTTGGTCCTCTATTTCCAAAAGCCTAACAACTTGAGGAAGATCTTGACACCGGTAAAGATGTAAAATCTGATGAAGCAACTTGAAGGAGCTCTCTCAGACTATGATACAAAAAAATTGAAAATTATCAAACTAGAAGATGATTTAAAGGTAGCTCAGGATATCATTGAGGCACTTCAAGAGAATTTGACTGTTGCAAGAAATAAGAGAAGAGAACTTTGTGAAAAGATGCAAAATGAGAATGATGGAAAAGAATTACTTAATGATCGGATAAGAAAGCTAAAACTAGAGAACATGACAACAAAGAATGAGATGTAGGGTATGACTATGAGATTTTGTAAAGAAATTGAGGATAGGAAGAAGAATGAATAAGAATTGACCAGAAGATTAAGTGATGCAGCAAATGAGAACACAAGACTTAGCTATGAAAATGTTTTATTGAAGACAGATTTGATGCACACTCAGAATGACTCCAATGAACTAATGAGACAAAAAGAGATCTTAGAAAGAGAACTAGAAACTGCAAGTCAACATAAAGAAAAATTCAAGAAAAGCTCAAAGGAACTTGGCACCTTGTTGAAGAATCAAAAACCTAAAGGTGACACTTCTGGAATTGGCTTTGAAATTGGTGAAAGCTCCAATACTGCAAATACTTAGGATCACAGCAAACTAGTAAGACAACCTAATGCTTATAAATTCAATGGAAAATTCTTTAACTGTAATAAGTATGGTCATAGAGAAAATGAATGTAGATCTATAAATTATCAGAATATCAACACATCCACCAGTCAATGTTCAAAATGCAACAAAGTTGGTCACAACTCTAAAAATTGCAGAATGAATGTGAAATGTTATGTTTGTGGAAGATTTGGACATTTATCTAATCAATGCAAAACACAAACCGGCATAAGTTATGGGGAAGCTATTCAGAAGAATAATGTGACTTGTTATGCATGTAACAAGATTGGACATATTGCAAAATTCTGTAGAAGTAAAGGATCACCGGTAGACACCAAAAGTTCTAGCTTTAAGGGTAAAGAAAAAGTTGAAGAGGTTAAGCAAGAATTCTCAAAACAATGGATTAGAAAAGCTGATCTAAATATTGGGAATACTCCTCCACTGGTAGAACCGGTCAATGCTTCACTGGCAAGATAAAGTGATGCTTCACCGGTAGGACAGAGCAATGCTCCACCGGTAGGAAGTTCTTCATCTAATTGATGAAAGTTTCCTTGAGGGTTTGGCAATCTAATGACACATGTGCTATTATTCCCTCAGTTAGAGATGGGAAGTTGGAAATTACTTATTACCGGCAAATAATGTTAAGTGAATACTTAACCGACATGCATTTAATGTGGTAGATGGCAAAAAGATACTATAAATTTAAGGTTTTGGCTCCATTTCATTTTAACAAAATTTCAAACCTACGAAGACCATGAAGATTCCGAGCTAAGGCATTTCAAGCAAAAGGCAAGAACACTTCAAGCAATCATCCATCCTAAAGGTAGTAAAAGGTATTTTATCATGGCATCCACCTCTACAATTGAATATATAGCAAACCCTACTGTTGTCGAATTTATAAAAAGACATGGGCCTGTATTTCAATTAGTTCCCGAGGTAGCAAAGAAAGATGATACCTTAGGTGCTTTTTCTCAAATTCCTAAGGGAGTTGTCTATGCTGAAGACCCTAGAATTTACATTCACTGCAACATTGAGGAACTAGGAGATGAAGAGATTAAAACCATGTTTAAAACTATCATATGTGATGAATCTAGAAATGTAAAAGATGTACATAAGATCATTGAAACCCTAGGATTTACAAAGATCCTTAGCATTCCTGAATTCCCAAGCAGGGTACATGGTGAATTTTTCCGGTTAGATGCAATTCACAAAATCACCAAGGAAACTGTGAAATCTATCATAGGGTTATCGACCACCGATAAAAGGTGAGACAAGACTAAAAAGGTCTCCAATGACCTAGTTATAAACCTAACTGGTGCAACATCTGACAGAAGGTCCTTAAGAGTAAATGATGTAATAGATATTAATGTAAGATTTATCAGCATGATATTAGGATATAAAGATACTCATGCTAATAGACTCAATTCAGTTTCAAGTCTGTGCATTAAGAGTGCTTATGATATGGTCAGGGATAATGCGAAGATTGATGTATGTGAGTGGTTGAAGGATGAATTAATTGACAACTTAGGAAAGATTAATAAGGACAAGAAAGAAGCTTTTAAATTTGGAAATTTGCTAGTATGTCTGATGCTACATATAACCAAACAGGTTCCCAGTATAGGCTACAAAGAACTTGGATATGATATACTAGTAGGGAAACAACTAACAAAACTATTCAATAACATGGGAGAAGATAAGGAAAACAATATCCATGATTTCTTTCAAGCACTTAAAGCCAAAATGAAGAAAAGAATCAGATTATCACAAAAGATTGTTGACAAATATAAGGATGAAATATGCTTTGTAATCAAGAAGGATGAGATCTGGATGGAAGCAGTCATCCCTAGGATAGTTTGGGTAACAGAGATGGGCTACGAAACATATGATTATATAATTGAAACATATGCTAAAGCACTTCTGGAAGCCCCTAAATAACCTAAGGAAGAAGTATTTGGTAGTGCATAAACTATTGAAAGCCAAATAAAATCTAAGAAAAGAGTGAAAAAGGTTGAGGCAGTTGTAAGAAAAGGTTCCAGATAGGCAAAGGCTATTAAAGAAGATGTGTTAAAGAAAACTAGTATAACAGAGGATGAGTTAGCAGCTCCACAACCTGAAACTCACCTATCACTAGTAGGTACTTCTTCAAAGAATGATATGCCTGCAAATTTCAAGAGAGTTGTAAGGAAAAGAGATCCCTCACCGACAACCACACCCTCACCTAGGAGGATAAGACAAAAACAACAAGCAGTGAGATCTTCGGTAAGAAAGGCTACACCAAAGAAGAAGAAGCTGACACCCAAAAAGAAGAAAAGGACAAACAAGGACTTGGCCCTTCTTGACATACTCTTGAATGAAATTACAAAGGAAGGGAAATTGAAGAATATAGAGAAACTATATGACACTCTGACAGGTGATGAAAAAGAACAAGTAGAAAACAGTGTTATATTGCATATAAATATGTATAAGAAATTTTTGATGGAAGTAGTAGATGAAGTACCAGATGAACTATTTAAGAGACTAGAAGCAAGGAGACAAGCAGTAATAGAACTTGACAAGAAAATCAAGATAGAAAAGCTACTTACTGTATACCCGATGAATTCACCCAAAGAAATTGATGACTTAATTGCTGAAGCCAACAGGTCAGTATTTTCTACTGCAGACCGGCACATTGCTTTAATGGTTGGAAGAGTTAATGAGGTGACTGAAGAGAGAGAAAATGCATGGGACATTTTCCTAGTGGAAAAAGAAAAACAAGAGGAATACATGAGCCAAAAACCTATAAAGGTATATCAGAAAGAAAGGGACAAGGGTAAAGGTAAAATTTGTGGACCACCCAGTATCAAGGTTCAAGACAACTTACCCCCACCTCCTTTGATTACTCCACCGGTAAAAACAATAGCTACAAAAGATCGACCAGCAATTGAAAGTATAGATGTAGTGGATGTCAATCCTAATCATGAAGTCTTATATACAGTGGATGTTGATACTCAAAAGATCAACATTGTGGTAGATAAAGGTATAGCTGATAAGATTGACATGGCTAGTGAGCCTCTGGTATTTGAGCAAACTGATAACACAAAGGAGAAACCAGTAGATGACAAAAAGCAATTGGTAGAAACTCAGACTCAGATTGAGACAATGCAACAAATAGAGAAACAAATAGAGTAAAAGGCTCCAAAGCAGGAACAACAACAAAAATAGGAACAAGTTCATAAGGAAACAGTGCCACCGACAACTGGAGAAATAGAAAAACCATTGCTTAAGGAAATACAAACACAAACAGACCTACCAGAAGTCAATACAAGCTTGGTTACTTCCACTGGTGGTACTCAGAATATAGGTTCATCATCAAACTACAAATCAACTAATGTGACTGAAGTACTATTAGATTCAATTAAAAAGATAACAGATTGCAACTCACAAGCTTACAAGGCAATAGCTGACACAATACCAATTTTGAATGTAATTGCTCCTAACTGTAATATAGACAATAAAGATTCTTTAGGACAACTTGATATCTTGTGTAAATATATCACAAAGAATATTGAGAAAATAAAGGAAGAGACATTAAAGGACAAATTGGAAATTGAAAAGCAAAAATTCTTTGATGAGCAGATAATGAAGTGTACTAGAGATTTTGACACACTTCTACTGGAACTATGTAATTTATTGAAAGAATACAAAACGCTTTACAAAGACACCTATAAGACAAACTTTTTGACTGTAGATATAGATAAGAAGATGAGAAAGGAACATGATGAAATCAATAAACTTGCAGATAATTTTGTTAACTCACCTGATGCATTATCAATTTTTGAACAGAAGATAACAAATTTTGAAGAAGAATTACTTAAATTGGGAAGAGAAAAAGAAAGAATATGGAATAAGGCAAAGCATCTAAGATTAAAACTGAGTCCAAGATTGGAATATCTAGCATCATTACGGAAGGAAATATCTAAGGCACTGATACAAGGACAGAAAACACTGGCAGAGCATTTGCAGCATCTCACTGGTACAGTTAAAAGAATAGAGACAACAATAAGAGATAGTAAAAAGTTTATGGAGAGTATAAATTTGATTTTGGCAGATCTATTTCAAATTGTAACTACTTAGTTACAAGTTTGAAACTACAAACTCTATTGACATCTTGACAACCTTTGTCATTGATGCCAAAGAGGGAGTAGTGAGATGAGAAAATTCAAATATCACAGGAATCATATGCTCAAGGGGAGCACACATTTTTTGTAACTTTTTGGACTTCACATTTTTATACGCTTTTTGAAATTTCTTATGAGTGTTGCCATAAATGTCAAAGGGGGAGATTGTTGGCATATGCACACTCCAATGAGACATTTTAGGTGATTGAAGGTTTTGTCATTGATGGCAACCTTACAATCCTATCATACCGGCAAGGCATCATACCGGCAAGGCATTATACCAGCAAGACATTACACCGGCAAGATAGTTTCTCGGCATCAACGATCACACTCCACACTGGCATTGACACAAAGAAAGAAAGTACACCAGCACAAAGGCCGACAGGATTTTGTTATATTATATTTTGTTTATTCTCGTAAAAACTTTGTAAGCCAACTTGGCATGTTGTAAAATGAATCTTTTATATAAAAGAGATCATTGTAGACTTTTTGAATAAAGTTATGTAAGTGATGTAAGCGAAATATTAAGGCAGACCTATTATGCAAAATATAAGTTAAAGGGTTTATGTAAGAAGCAGAGCAACAACCGATACTGAATTAGGCATTATAGATGCTATTGTAAATCAGTACAAGATATTGGATTTGTACAATCCACATTGTAAGTTAGTGAGACTTCCCTTTGAGCAGTGAGCTCTAGGCAGTTGGCCTTCCTGCATGTGCAGGCTCCTCTTGTAAGTAATATTCTCTTATTGGCTAGTAAGTGGATATTGTGGGTCACAAATCCCACCGAGGTTTTTCCCACACTAGGTTTCCTCATTAAATCCCTGTGTCATGGTGTGCTTTTCATGTGGATTTTTTAAATTCTATTTATTGCATTATTTCTTGCATACTGGTACATTGTTATAATATGTTCTGCATGTTTTAAGTTAAGAAATTCTATATACCGGTTAGATACTTATTCACTCCCCCTCTCAGTATCTATGGGAATCCTAACAATAAGACATACCTCTTCATTTACCAATCTTCCTCTAGTCATAACTCCTTGAAATTTGTTTCCAGTTATCTGATCTTCAGAATGATTCAATCTTACATACCGCGGTGTTTTTACTTGTTGTTGTTCACTAGTGACTCTCGAATCTCTAGATGATGCCAGTGTAACTAGATCACCATTTTGTACCAGTGTATTCAATGTAGGTTCATTTGTGATTATCTCTATTGTGGGTTCAGAGTCTGTGTACCTTGACTTTCCTCTAAATTGTTCTTCAATTTTCACATTTGCACTCTCAACAATTTTTTGCAATCTCTTGTTTAAACATCTATATGCCTTGCCCTTAGATGAATAACCAGGAAATATTCCTTCATCACTTGTAGGATCAAATTTGTCAATATACTCATCTCTTCTAATAAATCATTTACTTCCAAATATTCTGAAATATTTAAGAGTGGGTGTATTACCAAACCATAGTTCATGTGGGGTCTTATCGGTATCTCCTTTGATTTGAACTCTGTTGAATGTATAACCAGCTATATTGACCACTTCTCTCTAGTATATATAAGGTAGATTTTCTTCTGATATCATACTTCTGGCTGCAACCAAGATAGTTTTGTTTTTCCTTTCCACAACTCCATTTTGTTGGGGTGTCTGGGGTGCTGACAACTGTCTTTTGATTCCATTCACTTCACAGAATGCATTAAATTCCTTAGATGTGAATTCAACTCTTTGATCTAATCTCAAACATTTGACTTTCTTGTTGGTTTCATTTTCTACCATCACCTTGAATAGTTTGAATTTCCCAAATGCTTCAGATTTTTTCTCTGAGAAAAGTAACCCAACACATTCTAGAATAGTCATCAATGATTAGCATAAAGTATCTATCTCCTTGTATACTTCTAGTTCTTGTGGGACCACATAAATCAGTATGAATTAAATCAAGAACATTGTTAGACTTCTCTCGAATACTTTTAAAAGATGCTCTAATTTGCTTTCCAAATTGACATTCCTTACATACCGGATTGTGAGGTTTAACAATCTTAGGTAAATCTCTAACTGCCTTAGTAGTAATGATTTTCACAATGTAATCAAAATTTACATGACAAAGTCTCTTATGCCATAACTAACTTTCATCAATATGTGCAATCAAACATGCTTTCTCATTATTGTTCAAATGAAAGATATTACCTCTAGTCTGATTACCGGTTGGAATTTCCAAACCAGTTCTGTTTAAGATTTTGCATTTGCCATTCTTGAATTGTAACCGAAATCCTTTTTCAACTAATTGACCAACACTCAAAAGATTATACTTCAGACCTTCAACATAGTAAACATTATTATTATTGTGCTTACCATCAAAAGATATGGTGCCTTTTCCTTTGATTAAACAAGCTTTATCATCTCCAGATCTTACTAGACCTCCATTGTATTACTGAAAGGTTAGGAATTTTCTCTTATCACCAGTCATATGATGTGAACATCTTGAATGAATAATCCATTCATCCTTATCTTCAACTTTAGCTTCCAGGGCTTGCTCTACCGGTTGAATAGTAGGTGTCGATTGATCTTTTGTTATAGCAACAAAAGCCCATCCATTGTCTATCGGATCCTCATCAAAATCATCAATAACTCCTTCATCAGCATAATAACAAGATTTGTCTCTATTCTTCTTAAACTTGTATTTTTGATAGTTATGGTTAGGCTTATATGTTATTTTAGCTTCTTCTCTTAATCTTGCATGTCTATCAGGACATCTAGAAGCCATATGACCAATCTTATTATAGTTAAAACATTTAAAGGGTTCTTTACCTTTATACTTACTTCCAATTGAACCTTTAGGCATTTTCCTTGCAAATAGTGCTTCAAGTTCTTCAAGTTCTTCATTTTCTCTCTCGCTTTCTTCAAGTTCTCTTGCATAGAAGGATTTCCAATCAGATTTATCATGTGATGATGCCTTGAAAGCTAGATCTATCTTGATAGTAGTAACAAGACAAAATTTATCAAGCTCAAAAGTTGAAAGTTTTCCAACCAAAGTGTCTCTAGATACTGATGCATTAGGCATTGTTCTTAATTCATTTTATATGCCAATGGCAAAGCTCTTAAAAATTTAGAAACAATCTCATCTTCACTTAAGGTTCCTCCACAACATTGTATACCCAAAACAATATCATTTACTCTTTCCATAAAAGCAGAAATCCTTTCTTCTTCTTCCATTTTCAGATTTTCATACTTGACCCCGAAGCATTCAAGTTTTGCAATTTTGACTATGGAATCTCCTTCATTCAATGTTTCCAGTTTGTCCCAAATAGCTTTAGCAGTAGATCTATCTGACAATCACATGACTTGCTGATCTGACAATGTGCTCAAAAGTGCTTCTCTTGCTTTGCAATCATTTTCCTCATCTTTTCCCAAGGTTGGTGGATTAGGCTGACTGGGAGTAGGAGCAGTATAACCATTCTTTGTAACCTCCCAAATGTCCTTTCCAATGCAATTCAAGTGTGTCTCCATCTCCTCAAGCTGTTAAACTTCTTCAAAAAGAGGACTAGGCTCCAATACCAATTGTTAGGTCCCGAAGACAACTGAGAGGGGAGGATGAATCAGTTGTCCAATAAATTCAACCAAAATTAACTTAACCAAAACTTAATGCTTAATACCGGTAAACCAAACTATATGTCGGTAGATAGTCTTAAAAGTTAATTGCAATACCGATAAAGATTAATGCATGAAACAAAAGATAATAACATCCACAACACATAACACATATGTTTGTACATGTGGGAAGCCTGAAACCATGCAAGGGGAAAAACCATAGTGGGAAGCCTTACCCACAATCAAATGATAGTAATGCAGATAGTATGTGTGTACAATATGGATTCTGCACATGCAGAAAGGCCAGCTACCTACAGCTCACTACTCAATCACAAAATGAGAGTCATGCTAACTACAATTGGATGGTTAAATCCAATCATAATGTACTGCATAAAATAGAATCTTCATATACTAGATTCAGTACCAATTTAGTTCTGATTGCCTTCACAAAATCCTTCCTTCAACCTTCAAATGATGTCTGCATGTATATCTCTACTTATTTCGCATATATCTTATTGCAATCCTGTTCACACACACTCTGATCTCACAAATGAGATCTTACATTTATACCATAACCTAAGACCAAATGAATAGGTTGGCTTACAAAGAATATTACAATTAAACAATTACAAGTAAATCAATATCTGATGCATGGTGTTGGCTCAATGCATTTACAATAATAATAAATCATCTCCATAACATGTTGTGTTGATCTAGAATATATATGTCTGGTAGTGCTTATCTTGGACCTATTTGCCGGTAAGAGAAAATATGCAAACCCAAATAAACAATTAGCCAAATTGCCAAAACCAAGTGATCGAATAATATCTTTGACATAACCAAGTAGTCTCCAAGTCATTCCAAGTGTCGGTAAACAATTATATCTTGCCAGTGAACCAAATATCGGTGGTTGTGCATAAGTCACTTGCTTGCCGGTGAACATAACCAAAGATCTCTAACTGTTGATAAGTGTTGACTAGAAATGAAAAGTGTTGACATCAATGAAAAAACCATATCAACATATCCAAAATACCAAAATACTAGTGATAAATTGTCAAGGAAATATGTATCTGCACCGGTAAATTCTACAAGATACAAGTCTATCATTGGAGGTCTACTATATTTGACTTAGACTAGGCCTAACATAATGAATGTTGTTTTTATTATATCAAGATATCAAAGTGATCCTAGAGAGAATCATGAGAGTGTCTTGAAAATAATTTTTAGATACTTACAAGGTACTTTTGAATATGGTTTGTGGTACCCTAAGGATGATGACTCTACTTTATGAGGATATACAGATGCAGATTGGGATGGTGATGTTGATGATCAAAAACTAACTTCCGGTGGATCTTTCTTTCTTGGAAAAAAATTGGTTTGATGGATCAACAAGAAACAATCATGTACTTCTTTATCTAGTGCTAAAGCTAAGTATATTGTTATTTCTATTAACTATACATAGGTTCTATGGATGAAACAAATGTTGAAGGATATTAAAGTGCATTGCATTGGACTAGTAGTTATTCACTGTGATAACTCTACTGATATTGACATATAAAAAAATCCAGTATTTCACTCTAAGACAAAGCACATATCTATCAAGTATAACTTTTTTAAGGAGAAGGTAGAAGAGAATGAGGTCAGACTGGTTATGTCAACACTAAAGAGTAGATTGGAGATATTTTCACTAAACCTTTTCCTAAAGAATCATTTGAGTGCCTTAGAGACAGATTAGGGGTTTCTACCCCTCCAGTAGAAAACTCATTAATGCTTTTTGGCATCAGTCTGACATGCAATATCAGGCATATCATTCATTCTAGATTGATGTGGGGATACTACTGCTTAGGGGGAGTAGTTAGCCTTTTTATTTAGTGGTTTTTTGTTTTTTCTTTGATATTTTTGTCATATTTCTAGCATTCATGTCAAAGGGGAAGAGATATATATAAAAAAAATAGCTTTACAGAGATATCATTCATAGGGGGAGTTTGGTCTTTGTTTCAAAACTTCATTGCTATATATTTGCATGGGAGATTGTTGGTTGTCTTCCATTAGGGAGATTTGTTTGGCATTTATTGGCACTTGGATGTTTTTCACATCTAGTGTTTCCATCAATGCCAAAGGGCGAGATTGTTGGCCATTTGGAGGAACTGATTATGTGTTGCATTGATGTTTTGTCATTGATGGCAACGCCAGTTGTTTTGGTTGCTTTACAGGCACCCTTCTGGTCCCGGTAGGTTGTTTGGTTTCTGGTTGGATTAGACCTGGTATGATCTGGTATGCTCCATTATTTTTGGGTTATGGAATCATCTTATTTATGATACTTATATTCATGTTCAATCAATTGGTTTTGTTCCGAGGATAGGCTGCTATCATGTATGATAGAAAGCTAGGTTTGTTGTTCTGGCGAGGGTTTCACTAACAAAGCTTTATTGAAAATTGGTAGATGTTTGATGTTTGAGACTTGGTTGGTTGAGATCATTACCTTAGCGTGTATGGACCTAAATTGGGTCCCGATTTATCTAGGTTATGGACCAGCTTAATGTAACATATGGATTCAAATTCTCGATACATTTCTAGGATGTCTTATGGGTTAGATATTATTTATTTGTTCTCAAGCCAATATGTTTTGTAATTATGTAATTATTTTGTTATCTGGTGGCCGACCTTATTGTTTGTGGTTGAGGGTTTGTATAAATATGATGTAAGATCTCATTGTAGATCACAAGGGAAAAGGACATGGATATGTAATGAGCAAATAATGTAATAATCATTTAGGCAGAGGATTTGGTTGATCATTGGTGATCGAGTTGGGTTTATGTACGAGGATTTTGTCCTCTAGTATTGAGCTTAACCAAAACTATACCCAAGCATAGGAGATGCTATCTTTTCAGTTCATTCTTTCTTCCAGATTGTTGTCTAGATTTCTATGTAGTCCGCGAGACTCTTTTTTGTGATGAGAAATGTGCTCTAGGCTATTGGCCTTCTTGCAAGTGCAAGCCCCTCAATTTTAATTCACATACTTACTACATAAGTATTATCTGACTATGGGTAGGCTTCCCACCCTAGTTTTTCCTTTTACCGAGTTTTCCACGTACAAATCTTGGTATCATGTAAATGGTATTTATTCTCTGATTGTTGTTTATGCTTAATTGGTTTATGTGCTATTTCATTAATTGGCTTATACATTCTAGTATTGATCTATTGGGTTCCATTATTAAAGTTTTAATTGCTTAATGTTCTGGTAATCTGAGACAACTTATTCACCCCCCCTCTTAGTTGTCTTCCATTTATTTGAATCGTCTAACAAAAGAATTTTTCCTTACAATCATCAATTGATATTATATGATGTACTTTAAATAATGATTTTCCATTCTCTCAAACTTCAAGGGTGTTTCCTTGCCAACTCATGATATCTAGGTTCGATAGGTAGTTTAGCGGAGAGTCTCCAAGTTTTTCTTCCACCCAATATCTTTGTTCTCCAAAAATAGATCACTTTTATATCTACCCCAACTACTCCTAATAATCATTTGTCTAAACTTATGAACCTTTATATAAAAATGTGTCTTCAAAACTCAACTTGTTTTCACTTCAATCTAGATAGGTCATAGCTACAATAAATCTAAATCCTCGAAAACTTTTCCTATCTAGGTAGGCAAGATTTATCTGCCATACTGTGAGATATCATCCCAAAATAAATTAATTCAAAGGGGTTTTTATGAATTTAATAAAGCATTCCATTGCTTGAAAATTGGTCAAGAGTGAGAAATTTAATATTTGAAATTGCATTGCCCCTCTATGCTAAATAATGCATTAATTACACTGATCTCTCTGTTCTTTAAGGATTTCTAGCTGGATTTTTTGCTAGAGTGTCTAACTCAATGTTCCCTTCTCTATAAATATGACTAATTTTTAAGTCATCAAATTTCATAATTAATTCATGAATTAGATATAGCCATTTTTCCAACATCCAATTTAGCGATTTGTTTTTTCAAATGTCATTAATTATAATCTGAGAGTATCCCCCAAAATGAATCTTTTTTCTCCTAGATTGAAGCCAAGTTGTAACCCCAAAAATGTATCTCTAATTTCTATTATATATATTTTTGTTTCAGCTAATGTTTTGACTCTTCAACAATAATGTTCCCTTCGGTATCTCTAGATATACATTCTATGCCCCCTTCACCTAGATTACCCCTAGTTGGCCCATCGAAATTAATTTTTATCTATACTACCTTGGGGGGTGACCATTTAACATTATTCCTTTCTATTTTTGAGTCTCTATTATTACTCCCATCCTAAATATTAGGGGAAAAACCATGGTGAGTGTAAACTCACAAAATTATCCACTATCTATAAATGATTACAAAAGGTAGAGCATATTTCTTCAAACTTGCGTACCAAGGGTAACTATTCATAGGGCAGGATACAAAAGAGGACCTGCAGACTTGAAGATAACAACACTCAAGGGAAGATACAAAATTATAAATTTCAGAAAAAGAACTGTATAGATAGAAGCATCTTCATATGTTGATTACAGACACTGTTAAAGTTTAAACTTTTCTCTTCTAGATCATTGCACTTACATTCATTATCACTTTAACACTACAATATCATCACATTGACATCCTGTAAAGGGAAAAATTTTATTTGGCAATTTGCATCATAGAAGGAGAAGTCACCAAATCAATTTATACTTTGGGTAGATGGCCTTTACATTCAAAAGAGGGGAGAAATCCACTAGATTCAATCAGAAATCAA
The DNA here is from genome assembly GCF_030272615.1 of Cryptomeria japonica. NCBI lineage: Eukaryota > Viridiplantae > Streptophyta > Pinopsida > Cupressales > Cupressaceae > Cryptomeria > Cryptomeria japonica. The sequence goes on along the minus strand of NC_081411.1, from coordinate 351,263,064 downwards.
GTAAGGAATGAATAAATAGTGGATTGATTAATTATGATGTATTTTTACCTCCTATGTAAGTTGAAATGTTGAATTAGGGTAAAGCGTTGAAATTGAAGGCAAAATTGAGAAAATACTAAGCTATAGGTTTTGATTTTTGTCGTGAACCTGGATCCAAGTAATATGAGCTGATTTGGATATGCTTTGCAAAAATGGACCAAAAAAGAAAGGACCGTGGCACTCCCTCTTGGTACTCCAAATTTTCTATGTGGCAAAAAGGGTTTTTTCATCTCTACAAATGAAGCTTAATTTCAGAAGAACAACTCTACACCTATTTCTTATAGACAAAAAGAAGGGGGAAGAGATTGGGAATAGTGGCTTGCCTTCATTCAAACCCTGGTTTTGCAATTAACCATGAAATTGAGATAAATGTAAATGAATTGACTAAAAGGAAATATTCTCATTTTGAGGGAGATGCTGAATTATGACTGAAAATAAAATTATGATACCTCCTTGTGAAGTTTTTCTTGTCTCCACATGCAATTAGGGTTTCATGAAATAAGATGTAGATCTATAGTTCAGTGCTTGAACCTTGACTTTATTGTTGCTCCAAAGCTTTGAGGAAAAGTTAAAATTCTCAATTTCTCTTGAGTGCTTGAAAGCTTCTCAATTCTTGTGGATTCTTGTAGAAGATAAAATGAGAGGGGAAATCTTCTTTATATACCTTCCTATCAGATTAATTGACCGATTTTTTGATATAGACCTATACGAAGAGAGAAATTCTTCTCAAATTTTAAATGGGAAAAAGGGCTCAAACTAGGTCCCATTTAGGGAGGCTGATGACACCACACCATGGTCTTGGTGAGGACTAGGGCACTATGCCCTGGTCCTACCCTATTTTGGGGCAAGATGAAGGTGCAGGATGAATGCATGTTTGAAAATTTTGGCATTTGTGATGTGCAAGAGCATAATGAGGTCTTTAGTCAAGTTTAGGGGTGCAAACACTAAGGCTAAGACCCAAATGCTGTCAAAAATTGCAATGGGTACAATTTTAGGATGCTAGAGTTACCGCCCACTTTAGCGAGAGTATAAGGTCAATCATACTCTTAGTAAAGTAGAAAGGGTTCACATCAAAATAATTTCACCAAATCATCAAGGAGGCAAGATACACTAAGCCCCTAGTGGACTTTAGGATCTCACAACTTCATTGACAAGGTGAAGGGGAAGGTCATGAGAGAGACAAAGAGAGAACTATGACTACAACTAGTAAAGTTCTCTTGCTATGAGTCATGAAAAGAAGGATACCAAAAATTACAAAAGAAAAGGTTAAGTAGCTTTTAAGTATCAAGATATGCAAGAGAGAGAATCATTGAGCAGAGTGTATGCCCCCACATTAAAGCGATTATGCATACCTTATTGGGAGAAATTGCTTTAAGGTGTGATACACCTGAAAAGACAAGAACATTATCACAATATTTTATCTCCAAAGAGAGGAAAAATCAAAGGATAATGATCACTAAACACAAGGTGATTTCACCTAGCTTTGGAGTCAGTATGGTTTTTATGACAACTTGTGTATATCATTTATATATATATATATGCATAGAATTGTCATCATCCCCCAAAGAAAGTAAACCACCATGGTGTTGGAATCAAGGAACACTGAGAGAGGGGAGTGAATATGATTCTTCAACCATCCAATACAAATAAACAAATGGAAGATATAAACACATAAGGAAAATATCCACAACACCAGATTTATAGGCGAAAAACCTGGTTAAGAGAAAAACAATGATGGGAACATACCCACAATGAGATAATACCCTATTAGGAGTAAGTGAAATATTACAATGGGAATGCACATGCATTCAAGCACACTGCCTAGAGCTCACTGCTCAAAATTACAATAAGGGTTACAACCTCAAAAGGCTCACTACCTTACAAAATGATTACAAAAGATACAAGAAGGTTTTAACTATTTAATAACATCAAAAAATGCTTGAGTATAGTTTCAGTTAAGCACAAAGAACATAATCTTACTCTACTCTGCTACTCTACTTTGTTATAATATTATGTATTATACCAGATCACCAATATTTCAACCATGCACGTGAAACTATAGATAATCACTCATACACAATTTCCACATAACCATTGATATAAAAAAAGATTAAATCAATCAATCTAATATATCCACATCAACAATTTAGGTCACCATCATGTTGGTCCAAAAATGCATAACATGCAAATGAAACATGTTACCCAAGTCGGTTCAATTTGATCAAAAGAAATCATGCAGACCAAAAAAATTTATCCACACGCCTCCCACATGTCATCTCACTAACCTCAAACACACAACCAATTGCTATAATCACTCTACATGATCCACACAATGAATCTTCACACACTACTGCTAATGAACACTGTTCTACTCAAAACTTGTCTAGAATATTTTACAATACTCTCTACACTCAACACTCAACACCAGAGGCCATAAACCTGGAATTAGACATATGACATGTCCACAATGCATCTCAAAGATCTGCAACACCAAATACTCAACGTAAATGAACCGTCAGCGAAATGTTGTACTCTATCAGATGTCCTAATCATCTCACCAAGCCTCATGGATCTCAATCAATATTTCAATATGAATGAATTATGAAATATAGATTGGATATCTAACCCTAGTTGCCATAAATGAAACAATCTAAACAACCATGTAGCATCTCTTTCCAACAATCTCCTCCTTTGGCATTGATGACAACACTTAGTGAAAAATGACTAAGTGTTAGACCAAAACCAAGATACATACACTACAACCAAAAATATGACTATGAGACTCTAAGAATCAAGACCCCCCCTAAGATCAGCATTTTTCACTACTCTACTCTTCCCCTTTGACATCAATACCAAAAATGCTACTTACATATGTACACATAGTCCTTTTATAAAAAAATATTTGAAGATGTCTGCAAAACAATTATTCAATGAATTTAGGTGGCTATCTCAACCCTTCTCAGGACTATCCAACACTATTATAGGCCCACTGAACAAGTATACAAGTGCCTCTCCTGACTGAAGATTTGTTGGCTTTGTGGATTTCATGGAACTTTAGGCATATTCCAAAACACTAAGCACTATAACTAACTTAGGAGTAATGAGACTCTTGAGTTCACAGACTGCTAATTATTTTCTCTTTTTCCAAACTCAAACTCCTAGTTTTCTCAAGCAAGGATATTACTTGGCCTTCGTGACTGCTAAAGGAGATTGATAAGGGATCCAATGATTGAGACATCTGGTAAAGTTGATCCTCGTGCTCTTTAGCCTTTTTATCAATATCCTAGGTTGACTAAGACAGTGTTAGGCATGATTTGTAGATATATCCACCTTGGGATAGTGCATCCCGAATTCCCTTTACGCAAGTTTCCAGAGTAACTTTGTCAACAACAATCATCTTCTTTATTGTTCAAAGCCTTCTTGTATTGAATTCATTATGGACCTTCTCTTCAACAGATTTTTCAAAAGATTCAAAATGAGTATCCAGGGAATTGATTAAGCTTTTCAATTGCCTAAATAGAGTTTTTGAAGAGTCCTTCTAAAATGATGGCATGAGTTTCTCTAGAACATGAAATTCCATAGTAAGCAACTTGATAATCCTAAAAATAATTGCACAAGAATTTTCATATTTGAGCCAAAATATTGGTCGTTCTAGTTTTATTTTTCCCTTTGTTAAAATTCAAGGTCTAGGGTTAGGGTTTGTGAATATCCGATTAAGTCTTGTGAAGAAAAAACCCTAACCTTGTTATATTTTGTCATTACCTTTTCCACTTAAGCCAAGGGTTGGTCACCATTGGAGGGACATTTTAATTCCTAACCATTAAGTAATCTTCAGCGGGCCCCTTATATTTTCCTATCTAAAATTCTAAGTACTTCAGCCGGTGGATAAAGGCAGTTTAGATCCGATAGTCCGTGCTTCCCCGTAGTTGAAAGTGCAGGGAAGATAAAGACCACGACATCACAAGACAATGTCATGTGTTCTCGGTGGAGAGGGGCAAGCTGGAGGTTTGACTTTTCAAGACCTCATGTTACTATTTCTCAGAAGGTAAAAACTAGTTTACTAATGGCCCCATTGAGTTGCACATGTTTCAAATGGACGGTGGGTGAAAAGGTGCTCAATTTTTAATTTGCAAAGGTTAGTGGGCATTCTAGTTACATGGTAAAATGAGAACACATTTGATGACCTTGGTATCCCTGGGATAGAAATTGCAAGAATTTTAAGGACCGTGACATCATGAGATGATGCCACATATCCCAGGTTGATGAAGAATACCAACAGTGGGTCTGCTAACAGTGTTGGGTTAGAAGATGATATGGCACTACTATGTCATAGGTTTAATGGGTCCACAAGCCCCAATGGAAGGTCAATGGCCATATTGACCATTAGTGATTGTTTGATTTGCTAGGTTGGGCAAGATCTACGATTGAGTTTCAAATTGATTTTGAAAAAAGGGTCATTAAAGTTATTGGTTGTCACCTACGCGAGAAAGATTGAATGAGCAGAATATAGGCTTGTCGACTTGGAATAGATAGCGACAACTTGGGACACTTAGATACTGACTCATTCCAAAAGGACTAATTTGAAATTTTCTACTGAGTCAAAATTGATTAGACAAGCAAGGATGATGTCTCAAAGGCATGAAAGGATTGGGATAGCTACTGAGTTAGACATAAAGGATCACTAGTTCCCCGATGAATTCAGAGATTGCCCATTGACAAGGATTATAAAGAAGAGAATGTACACTCAAGAAGAATAAAATGAGAACAAAATCATTCATGCAAGATAAGCCTTGGTAGGAATACAATGGATTTGATAGGCATGATTTCTAGAATCCATAGCTGGCAGGTTGAGTTGAAAGCATCGAAATGATGATTTTTCATGTGAATGAGCATCACCAGATGAAGTGTTTTGATTATAAATAAAATAGGGTGGTGACTTAATTGGTAGGAGAATAAAGAATCTCTTTTGTTTTCTAAGAGTAGTTCTTTCTTCTGCAAGGAAGATGATGTTCGATCAAGGTTGTAAATGGAGTTGTTGTATGCTCTATGATACCGGATGGAAATTTTTTCTCCTATATAAGTATGTTTATTGTCAGAGGGGTTGTGAAAGTGAGAAGGATTTCCAAAGGGGGCATGAAATCCTTTTCTTATAAAGAAAGGCCATGCATCACACAACCTTTTCTTGTACTCTACCACAGGATGGCAGGGGGTTCTAAGAAAGAGCCTGCATAGGAATAAAAGAAGGACTTATTCGGGTGGGGAGTGGTAGCCAATCATCTCTGTGACTGCATAGAAGTTATGACCCCTCCCCAACATATTATGTTTCCCCTATAGTTCCTCCTTCCACTTTCTGTGATCATGGGCATGAAAGAATGAGGTCCTCTTCTATTTTAGAGGCGACTTTTCTTTCTGTCGAGACCCAATATCTCTTCTAAGAAGGGAGACACTCTGTTGGACATAACATAACATTTTACACTCCATCCAAAAGCATTAGGGTGATAATGATGTTGCTCAAGAAGTTTCACTTCTACCAATTTTTAGTTGAAAATATTGATTCATAGGTGCCAACGCATGGTTATAGAGTATCTTTGTAACAGAATTGCATGTGGCCTTTTAGGCCTAATTGCGAAGACTAAATATGTTGTTGATGTGTGTCTTTTGGCCTGAAGCTTGTTTCTCCCTTTTCTTCTATAAAAAGGGAAATCAAGGCCATTAAATGGGTTTAGATTTTTGGGGAGTCACTTGTGGGTTCAGGATTTTTCTTGTTCCTTGGGTTTTCCTTGTATGTTTCCAGTAGTGAGTCTAGGTGAAGTGAGAAAGTTGTAAATATTTTACAGAGCAAATAGCGAAGCATTTAGTGTCAAGCTTTGTGCAGGTTCTTGAAGGAGTTATATGTGAATTTCATCCTATGATAGAAGTAGTGTTTTTATTTAAATAAAAATTGAATTATGACCCCTTTCCTCTCCATTATATTATTGTATCAGTTTTTTGAATGAAATCAACAAAGGGTTTATTTTATTCAGTGTATTGTTGTGATGTATTTAGCTTTCTATTTATGCTTCAGCCCAAGGGGTTAATTAAATTGCTTAAATAGAGTTGTAGAATGATAGGGCTTGCACAGGGATTTTAGATAAGTAGTTTGCGTTGGGATTGCAAATGAGATATATTGTAAGGTAGTATCATCTTAGATATTACACTATTAGATAAAATTTTGTCACATCTTCAATTTATATTTTGTATCTTTAGGTACCCAATGGAGTAAGGCACTGATCACTGCTTGTGGTTGTCTTTAATTATGAGCCATGTTTCAATTTCACTAATGAATCATTGTAATCTTGTCGATTATCAGAATATTTATTATGTTATCATGTATTGTTCGAGTTGTCCCCCCCATCTCATGATCTAGTTAGGTTGAGGATCACTGAAGGATTTTCCATCCTTGAGGATTTTCCCTTTCTGTCAAGCCTTTTCATGATATATCTTCTTTGTTTCAGTGAATCTTTGAGTGTGGTATAGAGATCAAGAGGTTCACTAAAGGGATTACCATACTGAGTTTAGCAGAGGCCAAAGTGTAGAAGGATTTGTAGATCCTTGTCGCAGTTGGTCCAAGTCTAAAGGATATTGACAATTGGAAGTGGCTTTCCATAGGTTTTCAGAGGAATCAGTTTGGTCTTTGCTTTGTAGCAATGTAAACCAGTTTATTTTGGGAACCAACAACAATGGCGACTCTACTGGGGAAATAGTTGTCTAGAATCTCTAGAAAGAAATTAAGTTGTCTATTATATAGAGTTTTCCATGTATTTCTCTGATTTGATGGTAGAGTTTTTTTCCCGCGTTATAAGATCTAAACTTTTTGCCTCATAGAGTGATGATCTTTATAATCTATCCCTTGTTGGTTTTAGTCAATTCTAATAAATGTTGCCAGAGAATCTACTATATTTTATCTTTCAATGTAAAGTTATGTCTAGATCTGTCCATTTTTCAAGATTATTTTAAAACCTCACAAGTTGTGATTGGTGACTCTAAGATCTCTGCACCACTATGCATTGTTTGAAGAATAACTGGTAAGAATCAAAGAATTTGCAAAATAGATGAAGCAGGTTTGAGCTTTTATGATGAAGTACCCTGACAAGTTGAGGATATAATCCATATGATGCCTTATGATGATAAGGAGGTGTTGCAGTGTTGGTTGGGAAACAAATCTGACCTGTGAAGAAATTCCAGCTATTCAAATATTTGTCCTCTGCAAGGAGGTGGCGACTATGTCAGAGATCAGTGTTAAAGATTTGAAGAATTGAGAGTAATTTTTTGAATCCCCAATTAAAGAAGGTAGTAATAGCTTCACCATTTCTAGGTATTTTGATTTTCATGAGTCAAGTATATTTTCATGAAAATTACACGTAAAAAAATGTTTCCCTATTAAGTAAGTAAAGCACTAAGGAAGGGAATAGTAGTGATTGTTTTACATACTTATGTGACACGATTTTCACATTTTGTTGGAAGTGTATTTTGACCTATGCATTGTAATTTTTAAAGATTGTGATAAAGCAAAGAAGTAGGGAAATGAATGAAAATATGTTTTATGTGTCTGTACCTCCCTATGAATGTGCAAACTAAGCCACCTCTATCACATCACAACAGAGCTTTCTTTATGGAAAGATATAAGCCATTAAATTTTAATGGTATCCAAGGTTTCCCAAACCTTGTTCCTATTAAGATTAGGGAACATCTACCAAAATTCAATGGGAAAATATCAGAATCAGCATGTCAACATCTATAGGAGTTTTCTGAATTGATAGGAGATTTTGAGATAAATCAAGAAGATGTCTTCATGAATCTTTTTGTCCAATCTTTGAAGGAAAATGCTAGATATTGGTTTTCTTATTTGTCAGCATGTTCTATCTCTTCATGGGATGAACTAAAGGTAGCATCCATGGAACAATTTGGTGAGAGAATTAGTCCAAGTTCCGTTATGAAAAAATTCATGGGTATTCAGAAGGAAGAGGATGAGATAGTTCCTATTTTCAACCTTAGATTTTCCAGAATGTTGGATGACATTCCTAGCCATTATAGGCCAAATGATGTGTAATGTTTGGTTGTTTACTTGGTTGTGTTTGGTGAGGAAATGAGTTATCTGCTGAGAGACGAGGATCCCAAAACCTTGCATCAGCCTTATAGGATATCAATGAACATTGAGAACAAGTTGAAGTATGGACTCCCAAAGGGTTGTCTATCTACAAGGGTATTCAATCCTAAGACATTACATGTTGAAGAAAGGTATGAACTAAAAGATAAAGATCAATGTCAAAGCATCTACATCCCTGTCTATCACATTAACCCTATTATAACAAATGTTTTGAACAAAAATATGAGAGTAAGAGAACTTGTCCCAGATAGTGGTTATTCCTCATGCTATTGAAGAGAAGGTTGATGAGAAATTGTATGGCATAATTGATACAAAAATGGAGGTAATGCCAATAACTCTACCGTGTGATAGCAGTAAATATGTTTCCTATGAGGGGAATACACAAAAGGTCCTTTTGTAGTCCTATGGTTCTGATAACTCTAGTAGCTTGTATGAAGAGGAATCGAAAAATTAAATATTTGATGAAAGTAGTGCTTGTATGCAAGATTTTGATGACATTGATTCATTCTCACATAAATCAATTATGTGTGATGATGAGCACTTGAAGGATATGATGCTACAAATTTTAGTTGATGATTCTTATTAAAATGGAAAACTACATGATGTGTACCAATGAAGAAGTTCTCCCATTACAAGTCACTTTTAGTATTGTGGATCAGATTGTTTTTCATTGTTCTCATCACCAAAATACCCTTGAATTGGCCTATATGTTTGAGAGGGATGTAGTTCAAAAGGGTCAAAATGGTCATCATAACTTTGTTGAAGTGTATGGAGATCACGATATTGAACATTTATAATCTAAGGATTATAATGCTGGGAGTTGTTCTAGTTCATATTGTGACTCCTTGGCTCCCGATGAAAATGAATTTTGTAATAAGATTGATAGTGGTTTTAATGAAAATTTTAATGCATCATTTGATGAGGATGCAGATGTGGATCGGTTGGTGCTCTGCCATAATGTTTTTGAGAAGGGTTTTCATATGGTTCTTAACCCTTTGTATGAAGAAACAATTGAGAGTCTGGACACTACTGCTGCAACTTTTGAAATAGATAATTATGAAGATCAAGGTTTGATACCTGAATTGATGTTGAATGAAGATGATGAGTTTCCTTATGTTGCTGATATTGTTGATGTCAAATGGGATTCAGAGCAAGAGGCTAAAGTCTTTCTCCGGCTTGGTGATTGTAGTTACATGAAAGGATCAAATGTGATCCTTTCCCTCCTCTTGATAACAATTTTATTTTTATGTACAGTAAGGGAGTTGATTCTTTTGGGAGTTCCTTTTTCAATAAGCAGACTGATACTTTAAATGAAGCATGTTTTCTCAGTTGTGTGCCAGAATACGAGACTTTCTTCTTTTAGCTAAATGATGTTTTTATAGAGTGTGATATTGGTTTCAGTCAGGATATATGTTATGTTCAATACGACACACATATATCAAAAGGTGATCAATATTTTAAATCATTGCATGAGTTTTAGAGTTTCGATAGTAAGTGCAATAATAATTTTAAGCATGGTAGTTGGACAAAAGGGGCCAGTGGTGTAGGGGCACAAGCCTCCATTTCGTAATTTCTTGATTGAAAATTTCATTTTTTTGATAGAAATGCATTGGGAAGGATCAAAGAATCCTTTGTTCATTTTTTCTTTTTGTAATAAGATAATAAATGTCCATTTTGTAAGGCCTAGGGGCTTAGGGTGCATTATAAACCCTATGGTCAACTATGGTCAAAGGGGACTTAGGATGAGTAGAATTAGGGACTCAAGGTTTTTTTGGTCTATTTAGATCCATTTAAATGTGTTTAGGTCCCTAGGCTAATGATTAAATTATTTTGAATGGCAAAATACAAAAAATGTCAAAAATTGACAAAAGTTGTCAATTTGTAAAGCAACTTTTATAAAAGTTGTTGTAATTGGTTGCCCAATGTTCATAACCACCTCCAATCAGTTTTAACATGTTGGTAAAGGTATAAAGTGCCTCAAAAAACTTGTGTGGGGTTTGTTGTGGGTGGAATTTGTAAACTTGATATTTGAAATCAATAAAATACTGCATTTTTCAAGAAAATTTGCTATTATCATGCTTGGTATGGCCCTATCTGGCCTCTAAAGTGCAAGATATCTTCATGGGAGTTTAGAGGGTTGATTTAACTTTATTTTTAACCCAACCAAAGGTCTAGAGGTGGAGTATTAAGGGAGAAAAGTTGTAACAGATCCAAATAGCCCGTGAAAGTGCCCTTTCCTAGGGTTTCAACTTCAGTTTCCCATTTCTTCCAAATTCAGAATGGCAAAATTCTAAAACTTGGTGAAATGAAGGATTTGGGAGTTTAATTTAAGATTAAAAAGTTTTCAAAAGTGGAGGTAGCAGTTTCGGTAATATTTTGGTGAATTTGGCCAGGCATCTCCATGTGAATGGTTGTGGGAATTGAACAAAATTCATGAATAGTCCCATAACTTTAGTTTTAATGAAACCCATGAGTTATGACTTGGTAATTGGTGATGATTTGGATACTACAAGGTGATCCAATATTTTTTTTTGTTAAATTTATTGTTTGAGGAATAGTTCCTTTGTAAGGTGCTCAAATTAGCCCTTATTAGCCTAGATGAGGGTTTATTGGAAATGGTACTTGCAAGAGGTTCCAATATTTTTCCTTTAGTAGAAAGTGCTGCCCCAGGTTGGTGTTCAATAAAATCAAACAATATTGGCTTGTCCTTTGGATTTTTTGGATGGGAAGCCAAAAAGTGAGTTTTGAAGGCTAATAGGTCTAAGGAGCCAATTTGCACTTTGTGACTTGAACAACCAAATCAAAGGATTTTTTGGCATCATTTGAGTTTTCATGAACCTATAAAACCTTTTTTGAGCCTTTGTTGGCCTATAAAAACCATTTGGAGGGGTTGTGAGCAATTTGAGCCATTTTGAGCACTTTTGCCTATGAGGTTTGAAACCAAATATTGATAACCTTGCACACTATCCCATTGTGGGGTTATGGGAATGAAAATAGGTGACTTGGGATGTTTAATTGATGCTCAAAAAGGTGTGAGGCTTAGTTTGATTGAATCCTTGAATGGAGGGTTTTGTTGCTTGGTTGAGCAAGTGAGCAACTTGGAGCATTTTCAAGTTGTTTGAACCATACCTCTACATCAATTGGTATCAGAAAAAGTCTTATCCTTAGGAGAATAACTATTTTAGTTTAGCTATTTTAGGGGAAGGAGATGAGGGTGTGTTGTCCACAAGGATGACTAATGCATAGATAGTGAAGTTTTTGAAGGATCAAAACTTAGTTCAGAAGATTGATTCTTTGCAGAAGGAGGTTGATAGACTTAATGGGGAACTTCAGAAGAAAAGTGGTGGAAACTATGATGTTGTTGAAGAGGGGAGTGATGAGGAACTCGTTGGGTAGAGTGATGAAGAAGAAGTTCCCACTAATCAGAGACTACTTGTGAAGACCCTAAAGGCCATGGAGAGAAGGACCATGGATGTTAGGTTGGACCTACCTTCCTATGATGGAAAGTTGAATCTTGATTCTACTGTGGATTGGATTGATGCCCTCACAAGATTCTTTGAATGTGAAGATAGACCAAAAATTCAGAGAGTTAAGATTTCTAAGTCCAAGTTGAAGGGATCAGCCCTTACGTGGTGGAATTTCACTCAAGATGATAGGGTGAAGGAGAAGAAGAATCCAGTGACCACTTGGAAGAATATGGTTGCATTGATTAGGAATGCATATTTTCCTAATGATTATGAATTCCAATTTCATAAGAGGAGAATGAGTTTTAGATAAAAGGAGATGAGTGTCTCAGATTATACTTAGGAGTTCCATAAATTGGTGATGAAGTCCAATGTAGTGGAGCCTGAATGTGTGAAGCTTGCAAGATACTTGCAAGGGTTGAGAGTTAGCATTCAAGATGAACTCAGTCTAAGAAGCCCTCCCACAATCCAAAAATGCTTTCAACTTTCTTTGAAGGTTGAAGAAAAACTCAAGAGGAAGAGTGATCAAGGTGGAAGAGGGAGAGGGCAAAAACACTTTGGAAATAGGGGCGAAAATATGTCTCAAGGAAGAGGAAAAGGTTCCAAAGACCTTGGTGAATCAAGTCAAGGGAATGAACAAGGAGAAGGAAGCTCTAGAAGATCTTTCAGAGGAAAGAGATGAAGCTTTATAGGAAGGGGTGGTGGAAGTGGCCTAGAAGGCATAAAATGCTATAGGTGTCATCAAATGGGGCATGTTGCATCCAAATGTCTAGAGAAGGCAAAAAAACAAGGTGAAAGGAGAGAAAATTTGGTGAGAGATGAAGACACACATAGTGTTCACTCTCATGGATCCTTTGTGCAACTTGAACAAGGAGAGATCATGATGATGAGAAGGACATTGATCAAGGCACCTAGTCCACCAGAGCCACCCCAAAGGAAGCCACTCTTCAGGACTACTTGTAGAAGTGGTGACAAATTATGTACTGTTGTGATTGATTCAGGTTCTACTGATAATTTTATGTCTATTGAGGGAGTAGAGAAACTAAAATTGAAGAGAATTAAACATCCAAGACCCTACAAGGTATCATGGCTCACAAAGGGGTAGCAAACCATTATTGAAGAGCACGCATGGGTGGAGTTTTCTATTGCCAAGTACAAGGAAAAGGTACTTTGTGACATAGTATCCATGGATGCATGCCATTTTCTATTGGGAAGGCCATGGCAATATGACATGAAGTCATGTCATGATGGAGAGGAGAACACATACACCATCTGGTACAAAGGTGAGAAGGTAACATTACTACCCCTACTTGATAATGGCAAGGAACCAAAAGACTCTACATTTTTGTTTCTAGGAGAAAGAGTTTTTAGAATGTTTGAAGGAGGAGGATACTCCTTGTTATGCTTTGGTTTTATTTCCAAAATAGGAAGAAAGAAAGGTGCACAAGAAAAAGGAAGAACCTAGGAGGATAGGACCAAAAGAGGTGGCAGATTTTCCTGAGACCTATAAGGATATTGTAATCAAATAGATGCCTGATACCTTACCTCCAATCAGAGAGATTAGCCATAATATTGATCTAATCCCAGGGGCTAAACTCCCAAATAAGGCTACCTATAAGTTAACACCCCAACAGAATGAGGAAATGGCAAGACAAATCTAGGAACTCTTAGATAAGGGTTTGATATCTAAAAGTTTGAGTCCATGTGTTGTTCTAGCCATGCTAGCACCTAATAAAGAAGGTACATGGAGGTTATGTACGAACTTAAGGGCCATTAACAAGATCACTATCAGGTATAGGCTCCCTATGCCTAGGATTGAGGAGTTGTTGTATCATCTAGGGGGTGCAAGGTGGTATTAAAAGGTGGATTTAAAGAGTGGATACCATCAAATTAGAATAAGGGTTGGAGATGAATGGAAGACAACCTTTAAGACTAATGAAGGCCTTTATGAGTGGAGAGTGATGCCATTTGTCTTGTCCAATGCACCTAGTACATTCATGAGACTCATGAATGAAGTGCTAAAACCTTTCCTTGGTAAATTTGTTATTGTTTACTTGGATGATATTCTTGTTTTTAGTAAGAATAGAGATGAACATATGAAGCATTTGAATTTGGTCCTTAAGAGATTGCAGGAAGAAAAACTCCTAATCAATGTGGACAAGTATCTTTTTATGCAGGAAGAATTGGTGTATATTGGTTTCATAGTTTCAGGTGGAAGCATCAAGATGGATCCTAAGAAGGTGGAGAGCATCTTGAATTGGCCTTCTCCAAGGTTAATGACTAAAGCTAGAGGCTTCCATTGCTTGGCTTCCTTTTACAGGAAGTTTATAAGAGGTTTTAGCCAAGTTTGTGCACCTATCCTGGAAACAATCAAAGGGGGGCAAAAGTGCAAGTTTGTGTGGACCAAGGAAGCTAAGGAGGCTTTTTAAAGTCTCAAACAAAAGCTACCAAAGCAACCTGTACTTGCTTTTCCAGATTTCCAAAAGATTTTTACAATTGAGTGCGATGCATCTAATGTTGCGATAGGGGCTTTTTTGAGCCAAGAGGGTAGGCCCATTGCATTTTTTAGTGAGAAACTCAATGAGGAAAAGAGGAATTATTCCTCATATGATTTGGAAATTTATGCCTTACTTCAAGCCTTGAAAAAGTGGAGCCATTCTCTCCTTCCAAAAGAATTTGTTGTTTCTACTGACAATCAGGGACTTAGCTTCTTGAATAGCCAGTAGAAGTTGAGTCACAAGAATATGAAATGGGTAGAATTTATCCAAGCATATACCTTTACCATCAAACAAAAAAAGGGAGTTTAAAACAAGGTGGAAGATGCCTTGAGTAGAAGATCCTTGAAAGTGCAAGAGTTGAAGTTGCAAAATGTGGGGATTGACTCCTTGAAAGGTATGTATGAAGGTGATGAAGACTTTCTTGGAATTTATAAAGTTTGTTCTGATTTTTATGAAGCATACCATGTTGAATATGCTGATTACTTGATCCAAGATGGTTTATTGTTCAAAGGACATCAACTATGCATTCCTACGTGTTCAATGAGGGAGAATATTGGGAAAGAAAAGCATTGAAGCATGAGTGGACATTTTGGGCTGGATAAAACCCTTGAGCAGGTAAGAAGACACTACTATTGGGCTAAGATGAAAAGTGATGTGAGAAGATTTTTTGAAACATGCACTATTTGTCAAAAGGTCAAAGGTACTTCCACAAATGCAGGTTTGTATCAACCATTACCCATACCTACAAGGCCTTGGGAAAGTTGTAGTATGGATTTTTTAATGGGATTGCCTAGGACTCAAAAATGCTTTGATAGCATCCTTGTTGTTGTATATAGGTTCAGTAAGATGGCACATTTCTTTCCATGTAAGAGTACAAGTGATGCAACGTATGTAGAAATTTTTTTTTTCAAAGAGATTGTAAGGATACATGGACTTCCTCTAACAATTGTGTCTGATAGGGATGTGAGATTCATTGGCCATTTTTGGATAACCTTATGGAAGAGGTTGGGAGAAAAGTTTAACTTTAGTTTAGCCTACCATCCACAAACAGCTAGGCAAACTGAAGTTGTGAATAGGTCTTTGGGAAACCTATTGAGATGCTTCACAAAGCAATATGGAGAGAAGTGGGATGTTGTACTTCCACAAACTGCATTTGCATTCAAGGATTTTGTGAATAGGTTTATAGGAAGGAGTCCATTTCAGATTGTGTATGGGAAGAATCCAAGAGGCAACTTTGAGTTGAGAGACCTTCCATATGATGGGAAAACAAGTTCTCATGGTGAACAATTTGCTGATAGCATGAAGGAAGTGCATGATCAAGTAAGGCTAGCCATCCAAAAGAGTTCACAAAAGTAAAAGGAACTTGTTGATAAGAAGAGGAGGGATGTACAATTTTAGATTGGTGATATAGTGTGGGTGTACCTGAGGAAAGAAATATTACAAAAGGGGAAGCATACAAAGTTACTCATGAAGAAAGTGGGTCCTTGCAAGGTTTTGAAGAAATATGGGTTGAATGCCTATGAGATATCTCTTCCCTCTAACCTTGGTATTTCTCCTATCTTTAATGTATGTGATCTAACACCCTATAAAGGACATGTTGCTGTAGGTACAAACTTTCATGTGGAGGAGATTCAAGAGGACATTGCTGATATACCTCCCCATGCACCAAAGAAGCCTGGAAAGATCATTGATGAAAGGGTCATCAAGAAGACCAAAAATAAAGAATACAAACAATACCTTTTGAAATGGGTAGCACACCTTGTTGAAGAGGCAGTATGGATGGATGAGGCAGATATTTTGAAGCATTGG
Source organism: Cryptomeria japonica (assembly GCF_030272615.1). Classification (NCBI taxonomy): domain Eukaryota; kingdom Viridiplantae; phylum Streptophyta; class Pinopsida; order Cupressales; family Cupressaceae; genus Cryptomeria; species Cryptomeria japonica. The sequence continues at coordinate 351,247,108 of NC_081411.1, read as the reverse complement.
ACTTCATTGGACCAACTTATCTCATGTAGAAATGAGATCAGCCCACCCCGGGAGTATAGTGCAGGGGCACAAGCCTAAATTTCATAATTTATTGATTGAAAATTTCATGTTTTTGATAGAAATGTGTTGGGAAGGATCAAAGAATCCTTTATTTATGTTTTTTTTTTGTAATAAGACCGTAAATGTCCATTTTGTAAGGCCTAGGGGCCTAGGGTGACTTCTGATGAGTAGAATTATGGAGTCAAGGTTGTTTTTGTCTATTTAGATCCATTTAAATGTGTTGAGGTCCCTAGGTTGGTGATAAAATTAGTTTGAATGGCAAAATGCAAAAAATGTCAAAAATTGACAAAAGTTGTCAATTTGTAAAGCAACTTTTCAAAAAGTTGTTGTAATTGGTTTCCCAATGTTCATAACCACCTCCAATAGGTTTTAAAATTTTCGAAAAGATATAAAGTGCCTCCAAAAACTCGTGTGGGGTTTGTTGTGGGTGGAATTTGTAAACTTGATATTTCAAATCAATAAAATACTCTTTTTTTTTCAAAAAATTTGCTACTGTCATGCTTGGTACGGCCCTGTCTAGCCTCTAAAGTGAAAAATATATTCATGGGAGTTTAGAGGGCTGAGTTACCTTTATTTTTAATCAAACCAAAGGTCTAGAGGTGGATTATTGAGGGAGAAAAGTTGTAACAAATCCAAACAACCCATGAAAGTGCCCTTTCCTATGGTTTCAACTTCAATTTCCCATTTCTTCGAAATTCACCATGGGAAAATTATAAAACTTGGTGAAATGGAGTTTTTAGGACTTTAATTTAATATTTCCAAGGTTTCAAAAGTCTAGGAAGCAGTTTGGGTAAGATTTTGGTGAATTTGGCCAGGCATCTCCATGTGACTTGTTGTGGGAATTGAACAAAATTCATGAACAATCCACATAACTTTAGTTTCAATGCAACCCAGGAGTTATGACTTGGTAATTGGTGATGATTTGGATACACCAAGGTGCTCCAATAGTTTATTTTGTGAAATTTCTTGTTTGAGGGATAGTTCCTTTGTAAGGTGCTCAAATTAGCCCTTATTAACCTAGATGAGGGTTTATTAGAAATGGTACTTGCAAGAGGTTCCAAAACTTTTCCTTTGGTAGAAAGTGCTACCCCAAGTTGGTTTTCAATAAAATCAAACAATATTGGCCTATCCTTTGGATTTTTTGGGTGGGAAGGCAAAAAGTAAGTTTTGAAGGCTAATAGGTCTAAGGAGCCAATTTGCACTTGGTGACTTTTGGAACTTAACAACCAAATCAGAGGGGTTTTTGCCATAATTTGAGTTTTTAGGAACCTATCAAACCTATCTTGAGCCTTTGTTGGCCTATAAAACCATTTGGAGGGGTTGTGAATGATTTGAGCCATTTTGAGCACTTTTGCCTATGGGGTTTGAAACTAGATGTTGATAACCTTGCACACTGTCCGATTGTGGGGTTATGGGGATGAAAATAGGTGACTTGGGATTTTGAATTGATTATCACAAAGGTGTGAGTCTTGGTTGGAATGAATCATTGAATGGAGGGTTTTGTTGCTTGGTTGAGCAAGTGAGCAACTTGGAGCAATTTCAAGTTGTTTGAACCATACCTCTACATCAGCCAGTTGGTTTGGAAAATGGAATTCTAGCTATGTTGTTAAATTAATTTTGGTGCATTTATAGGAGAACCATGTTTATGAGAACATTGGTGGATTTTGACAAATGGCATTGAGCCATCACATGTGGTTTGACTATCAGACCACAAGAAACTTGGGGTAGACTAATCTATTCTAACTCTATGCCCAATGGAATAGTTACTTTTTCCCTCTTTATTATCCTATTCAAGGATAATTCTTGAGGCTCTGCTTTTCTTAAAGTAGTTATTATCCATGAGAATTAATTAGGTTTCTTTGGCAGTGTAGTTTCCTTTCTATTGAAGTTGCTTTGTCTAGGTAACTTCTTTTTGGGTCTTCTCTGCAAATGTTCTGCTTCACCAAATATTATAGATTCTCACATCATTCCTGAGTAATGAACATTCACAACTAGAGCCACTAATAGTCCTCAAAATAACTCCACAAGAATTTTCATATTTGAGCCAAAATATTGGTCGTTCTGGTTTTATTTTGCCCTTTGTCAAAATTCAAGGTCTAGGGTTTAGGGTTTGTGAATATCCGATTAAGTCTTGTGAAGAAAAAGCCCTAACCTTGTTATATTTTGTCAATACCTTTTTCCACTTAAGCCAAGGGTCGATTACCATTGGGAGAGCTGTTCTATTTCCTAAGCATTAAGGTGTGTTCAATAGGCCGCTTATATTTTACTATCTAAAATTCTAAGTACTTCGGCTAGTGGATAAAGGTAGTTTAGATCTAATGGTCTACACTTCCCCGTGGTTGAAAGTGCATGGAAGATAAAGACTGCAGCATCACGAGATGATTCCATGTGTCCTCAGTGGAGAGGGGCAAGTTGGTGTTTTAACTTTTCAAGATCTCGTGTTACCAATTCTCAGGAGGTAAAAACCGGTTTACTAATGGCCCCATCAATGTGCACATGTTTCAAATGGACAGTGATGTTATGATTTGGGTGAAAAGGTGCTCCATTTCTAGTTTGTAGAGGTTAGTAGGTAGTGTAGTTACATGGTAACATGCAAACATATTCGATGGCCCTTGTATCCCCAGGATAGAAAAAGAAAGAAGTTTAAGGACAGCGACATCACGAGATGATGCCACGTATCCTGAGCTAATCAATAAGACTGACGGTGGACCCACTGATAGCGTTGGGTTAGAAGATGATATGGTACTACTACATCATGGGTTTAATGGATCCACAAGCCTCGATGGAAGGTCAATTTCCATATTGACCATTAGTGATCGTTTGATTTGGCAAGCTTGGCAGGACCTATGGCTGAGTTTTAAATTGATTTTAAAAAAAGGGTCATTAAAGGTATTGGTTGTTACCTGCATGTGAAAGATAGGATGATTAGAATATAGGAATGTTGACTTGGAATAGATACCAATAAGTTGGGACACTTAGATGTTGACTCATTCTAGAAGGACTAATTTGAAATTTTCTACTAAGTCAAAATTGATTAGACAAGTAACGATGATGTCTCAGAGGTGTGAAAGGATTTGGATAGCTTTTGAGTTAGAGATAAAGGATCATGGGTTCCCCTATGAATTCAAATATCACCTATTGACAGGGATTTTGAACCAGAGAATGTACACTCAGGAAGAATAAAATCAGAACAAAATTGTTCGCGCAAGATGAGCCTCGGTAGGACTACAATGAATTTGATAGGCATGATTTCTAAAATCTATAGTTGGTAGGTTGAGTTGAAGCACCAAAATGATGATTTTTCATGCGAATGAGAATCACCAATTGAAGTGTTTTTATTATAAATACAATAGGGTGGTGACTTAACTGGTAGGAGAGAAAAGAAGCCTCTTTTTCTAAGAGTTTTTCTTTCTTCTGCAAGGAAGATGATATTTGAGCAAGCTCGTAAATAGAGTTGATGTATTCTCTGTGATACCGGATGGATGTTTTTTCTCATGTGTGAGTATGTTTATTGTCAAAGGGGTTGTGAAAGTGAGAAGGATTTCTAGAGGGGGCGTGAAAGCCTTTTCTTATAAATAAAGGCCACGCATGGAACAACCTCTTCTTCTACTCTACCATTGGATGGCAGGGGGTTCTAAGAAGGATCCAACATAGTAATGAAATAAGGACTTGTTAGGGTGGGGAGTGGCAGCCAATCATCTCTATCATTACATGGAAGCTGTGACCCCTCTCCAACATATTATGTTTCCCCTGTAGTTCCTCCTTCCACTTTCTCTGATCCTGGGCATGAAGGCTTGAGGTCCTCTTCTATTTTAGAGTCAAATTTTCTTCCTATCTGGACCCAGTATCCCTTCCAAGAAGGGAGACGCTCTGTTGGACATAACATAACATATCACACTCCATCTAAAAGCATCGTGTTGATAATGACGTGGCTCAAGCAGTTTCGCTTCTACCAATTTTCAGTTCAAAATATTGATTCGGGTCAGTGCAAGAAGTTGAGCCCACTTTTTGGCCAAAAAGTGGAAGTGTTTTCTCTGATTTTCAGATTTTGTCTCATTTGAGCTTAAATTTTGAAACACTTAGAGATTGAATCTTGGAAAAAGTCATGAGTTTACTTTCCAAATACGTAATTTATTTTGATACCGAGATAATAAAATATAACTTTTGGAATGGAGTTCTAAAAACTATGTTTTAAAAATGCTTGCTTCAGGACCATACCATGCATGTGTACGACCCACACTTTTTGACATAATTAAAATTATTTTCTCAAACTGTTTTGGGAAATGGTTTGTAACACATTGAAGATTGATGAGCATATTTTTTTGTATTTATTTTTCTAATATTTTTTTTAAATTAATTTTTTAATGATCGTAATTATCTTTTAAAAAATTTGATGCGTATGACCCACATAATTTGACGTAAACTTATAAAAAATTATATATTTTTTTTAAATAGAAAATAATTTTGTGTAGATTGATGACATATATTTTTTGTTTCAAAATTCATTAAAATAAAAAAGTTATTAAATTAACAAAATTAGTTAATATTTCAAGTTTTTGGACCCGATTTAGTATAAATTAAATGAAAAATAGTTAAAATAATGAATATTTAAATAAATTTACATATTTAGAATCTAGAAAGTATAATCTGAAATGGGTTTTAATTTCGTATAAAAGTTCTCTAATTAGAGGCACGTAAACTATTTCGGAAGTTCATATTTGTGCTTTCATTCATGCAAATTTGAATTTACAGGTCCATGTCTCATGTGTGGCCATCCCAGGCCTACCTCGGGCCTAATCCTGAGCCAAGTGGTGGGTTGTGGAATCAACTTCCACATAACGGGGGCCCTTTCCATTTTTTTGACCGTTGGATTTACTAATGGGCCCCATTTCTAAAACAGGGGCCCATTATTTAAATAACGGGTCCCTGTTTCTAAAACAAGGGCCCGTTCCTTAATAACCACTATTGTAAAAAAAAAGACAGATTGCATTAATTTACCACACTATCATTGAAATCCATACTGACAATCATTTTTTACATCATTTGACAATACTTTTTAATATTTTTTACACAAATTTGTTGAAGAACTCAGTAAAAAGAAATTATTTTTTGAAGAGGAGTTTGTATAGATGGGTTCTAAGATTGTCAAAAGAAACAAAAGAAGAAAATGATAGCAGATGAAATTTAAGCACAAACAGAGAAGGAGGCAAAATGCCAAAGAGATCGAAGATCACAACAATGGAAATGGAATAACATTTCTGAAGCATCTAGTTCAATGCCCATTGTATATGAGACCATTGAAGAGATCATGATGGACGCAAGAAATGTGGAGCCAAACACGGGTATGACTGTTGATGCAAATGTTCATGTGGATGCGAATCCTAGTATGTTTTTAAATCCCCAAGACTATGATGCCAATCAAATTTTTGATTTAAATGAAGCTCGATATAAATTTTATACACCAATACAAAAAGAAATAAAAATTGAAAATATTACACCACCCTCTCTGAAAGAAAATGAATGTAATTTGTTTACTATTGATAGCAATGTGCTAGATAATATTAATGGGTTAGTTTCTTGGAGACAAATCAAAACACATGCGAACAAATTATATAAACAATTTTTCTATAATGAAAAGTTAGGATTCCAATGTCAATTAATGCTACAATTAATAAAAATGTTAAAAATGCATAAATTCATGAAAAAAATAGGTATTTATGCAAAACCAAAAATAAAAGATGAATCATATAAGCAATTTGTATCCACTGTTGTTAGTGCCATTGATTCTATTGGAAAAACAAGTCGATCTAAAGATAAGAATGCAACACATAGAATTATAACAACTCCTATAGTTGACAAAATAATTCTTAGTAAAAGAATGTTAAGTGATATAAGTGGCTATTTGAACTTACATCATAGAACAAAAGAAGAGACCCAATTGAAATTGGTCCACTAAATCATTGTTGGAGTTTTAGTGGTATACTTCAAAGGTCGGACACAAAATTAAATGATGAAACTAAATAATTAATTGCAAAATTTTGGCATGATAACACTAGAGTTTCATCAAATGCTAGAGATGTTTTAAAGTTAAGGGTGGCATCAAAAATTTGTGATCCTCATCCAAAACATCTTCTCGACATGACTCAAACTGGATTCTTTAAAAAATTTAGTGATGAATCTGTGTTAATGAATTTACGAATTAGTCAAAGATCATTTGAAAAATGCAAATCCTATATGTTAAAATCAATATACAAAGAATATCTTGTTGTTGTAAAACTCATGTTCAGTTTTGTTACTATTATGATATTTTTTGATATATACGTTGTATGTTGCATGGTAATGATCTTGTGAAGGATTGTGGTGTTTATGTTCTACCTGAAACTATATAAGATTTTATTGGAAGTTTATTTTGTAAACCACCTAATGAACAATTATTTATTTCCAGTTCATGAATTTATGGCCTTTGCAATTTATGTGGGAACTATTCACTGATAGGTGAATGTTTGCATGAACATGTTTCATCTAAGTTTGGACAAAAACTGGTTGATGTTAGGAGATTTAAAAATATAGAATACCCTCTAAAGGATGGAAAGATGGGGAAACATTTAGAATTGATTAAATAACAAAATAGTGTGAATGTATTTATCAGTGAGTTTAAAAGTCATATTGTTCCAAAATATGTGAAACATTCCCAACAAGCGGAAACTCAATCACAATACTACAACTCAGTGCAAGTGGCCATATTTGTGCACATTATATATAGACATGACCATCACAGTACAGAAGATAACAATTTTTTCTTGAGGGAGTATCATTTCTATGTTAGTGATAATCGTTTACACTCGTTAGAGTTTGTTTAGCATTGCTTCCAGGTATTTCATTATAATCTTAAGGAAAGATAAATTGACATGAAACAACATATGATATGGTCAGATAACTACACTGGACAATTCAAAAATGCAAGAATTTTTTATTGGCTATGCAAAGTTCACACGCTAATGAATGTCCAACATTTATGGAGTTTTTTGAAAGTGGGACATGGTAAGGGGGAACACGATGGAGCTGTTGCCTGTGTAAAAAGAGCTCTTGTTAGAGAACGATTGAAATTTGAGGATGCAACAAAATTTAGAGATGCTCGTGCAGTTGTAGATTGGTGCAATTCAAAGTTGTCAAAAGGATCAACTGAGAACTCAACAATTCAACATTTCTTCTGGCTGGTAGAGGAAGATAGTATTCCTATTCGGCATGATTGTAATACCATCATTGGATCAGCTAAATGGAATTCATTTAGGAGTTCTAATTCAAACACATGGACTATATTCACAAGGCAACTTGCTTGCTTTTGTCAATTTTGTGTTTCTGGTGATTGGGAATTTTGTGAGAATAAAGAATGGGTTGAAGAATGGCGACAAATATCATTGACAACCATAGATGCAAATGATACACATGAAAGAACTAATGAAGATATGGATCAGATGTTTGCATCAAATGACTATGATCGAATATCAGATCTTATACAACAAGGTAAAATTATTTTGAAATTTGTTTTGATTTATTAAACAGTACATATATATGAAATCTTATAGTGTATATTTTTATTTTTGTTTCTCATTAAATATTAAAATAAAATTATTTTATGCAACAGGACATGTCTATGTTGTTGTTGCACCAGAGGACAATGAAGAGGGGACAAAGTATTGGTTGGCTCGATGTGTAGAGACAAAACATAAGCTAACCACTCCTTAAGTAGATGATGATGGTGATGACTATCCAATAGGATCTGTGGTTGTTGTTGGCACTTGGCTACACAAATATCTAACAAGAAAGAATGGATTGCCTACATTTAAGATTATGAATTAGAGAAGAAGATTATACATTACTCACATTTTCTAGTGGCAACTAATATAAAATTGGATAGATATCATGTCAGGCCTGCTAATAAACAATTATGGACTCTCTCTATGGAAGAGCACGAGACAATTATAGATGCTTTGCAAAACAGAGAGGATGTAGATAGTATAACAGAATGAATATCAAGTAAGTTATAATTTGAACCCTTAATCCACCCCCCTTTTAAAAGTCTTGATGCATATTTTATATAGCATTTTAAATCATGCAGCATAATTATAAAATCTAATCTAGTAATTTTGTTTCAAGTGTACCACAAGTAGAAGGCATTAATGAAAACCAAGTTATTTGTGCATACTTTATGTTTCATTTTGAATAATTACAAGTAAGTTAAAGTTTTGTACCCTTAAGGTAAATCCCTTTGAAGAGTCGTGATGTATGCTTTATGTTGTATTTTAAATTCAATGCATCCTCATTATAAAAGCTAATCACATGTATTTTTTTTTTCCAGGTCTCTCAGAGTAGACCTGGCCTCAATGACTACTATTGTTTGTGCATACTTTATGCTATATTTTGAGAGATATAAATCCTTTTTATTATAATTTAAATAAACTATTTATTTTATTTTAGATAGGTGTTCTTGATTACACTATGTAATATACATAAATGAGAGACTATTGGTCAAATTTATGAATGAGATAATTATGTTTTAATCAAGTTATATTCAATATATTTGTTTTGATACTTTTCTCTTATCATCATTATTATTGTAATGGTAATTATATATTTGATTATATATTTTTCTTATATATGATGATTAATACTTTTTAATTTAGAATATGATATAATTATAAGATATGTTTTGATACTTTGGTCTTATCATCATCTTTAGTTCATGATGTACACCTTTAGTTTATCTAATCACAAGTTATTTAAATAAAATTCCAAAATTAAAATTTAAAGTCCACACAATCCATATAAAGTTATTTAAGCACAAGTTCCATAAAAAAAATTTCAAGTCCACATAATCCATATATATATATATATATATATATCTAGATGGTAACATGATGAACTCCACATAATATCTAATGTGCACAAAATATATAAAGTATTCACAAAATATATATGATCTAATCCTATTATGCAACTATCCATATATATAAAGTATGTGCACGACCAATAGAATATATACAATATTAAAAAATAATTACGAATGTAAACAAATGTGTAAAGTCCATACAAAAGTACATATCATATAAAAAAGTACATGTACATCATATCAGAGTCAAATAAACAATAAAATCTAAGTGCTATCATCAGTAACATCTCGTGGTCTCTTCTGCCCGGGACATGGACCAGATCCACCCATCTCATGTTGTACAATGAAAAAATAATATTAAAATACATTTATCAAATATAGTTGGAATTCATAAATTAAGTTACAAACTTACCATATGTGTGTGCACATCAACTCCAGTAACTTGTTCTGCATCCTGTATACAAGATAAGAAACATGATATAATGAACATGAGCACATACATGTGTTTAATTTTTTATTAAATAAAAATGAACATTTTTAATTTGATTTTAAAATAATCACATAATAAAATATCATACATAAGGTTGCTCATCAGATCCTCTAAGATTATTTTCTCTAGGAGTATCTTGTGTAGTATCAACACCAAATGTAGTGCTAGCTAAGTCCTGTACAAGGTCAAATTCAAAGTGTCCAATTAAATCTTAAATTAAGAGTCAAAATAAGATCAAATTAAGTATTACATATGAAGACCTCAAAGGATTTCAATGTGTGTTCAAATTGGCTCTGATAAAAATTATGAGGATAACCTATCCTAATAGTAGTGTCCACCTGCAAACATGCATTTAATGAAATCATATTTAGTGAACATATATATGTGTATTGAATAATTTCAAGTTAAGTTACAATGTTGTAAGAGTTCATAATTAATTTATGAATTCTAAGATACATACAATATATGGTGTCACAGTAGTCACACCCTCTTCTCGATGTGATGTAGAGGGTCCCTCATGACCTGAATCCTTGAGAAAGAAGCATTCAATCTATCAACATGAAAATTTATATAGTATACAATGATAACATATTAACTTAAAAAGACACTACAATGTCTAGATAGAAATTGATACTATACCCCATAAGGTGTGCTGAGTTGTGTTCCAATAGATGCAACATTGACTCTAATATTAGGTGTAGTCCTTATCTACATAAACCAAATTTATTTAATGAAGTATTAGATTGTATAAAAAAGAAGACATGCACTTAATTTATACCTATATTTAATGAAGTATTTAAAGATTGACATGTACATGTATATATATCTATACCTGGTCAAGATGATCATCAAAACAAAGAAAATCCATATATGATATCATCATTCTATCATCTGATGCATCATGCTTAGCTGGAACTAAAGAAGATCCTGGATCAGCAGTAGGACCTACACACATCTCATGACAACTCAAACACATATGTGGCATCCATTGAGCAGCAGATTCTATGTGAGCAACTTGCTCACTCAGGTTACCTTTGAGGGAAGTTAAAGCATCTAATGTCGAAATGAATGATGTATTCTGCACATCTGCAAGAATCGATGGAGAAAAAAGTGGAACTATGGGTGGATCTACTAGGGGATTATTACTCCATGCCCCTAATCTATGCTATGGCATTCCATGACGAACACCCTGGAATGACTTAATATCAAAATAATTTGGTTTTTGGTGCATTACAAACTCACAGTATAATTTCTTCAAAAAATAAAAAGGGACCTCATAATTACAATGTGGTGGATAATCAAAAACCATCCACCATCTATCCCAAAAGTATCTAGCCATTTCTGGATGCACACACCACCTAATTGAAATTCTTTTCTAGTTGGGCTGCATTGGTTCTCTTGTTTTTGGATTAGTAAAATATGGACATAAATGAGATTTGGTTATTTTGAGATCAGTGGTTTGCCTATAAGTTAAACTATCGGCATAAAAATCACAAAACTCTTGTCGTCGTCTATAAAATTGATCTAATTGAGAATAAATAGATCTAATTGACTTGACAACAGTTTGCATTGATTTTGCAAACTCTAGATGATGGATGGCATGATTGGCTCATTTTGGATAGCAGTATTATTTTGTTCAATCACTTGTAGGTTTTTATTAATTTGTTCTCTTAAACGAATTTCATCTAATAAAGGGGGTGGAGGTGGAGATGGAGGTGGTGGTGGTGGTGTTGGAGATGGAGGTGGAGGTGGAGGTGGAGGTGGAGGTGGAGGAGGAGGGTGAGGAGGGGGTTGCTGTGGGGAATTTTAACCAGATAGCTCATCTATGTCAAAGACATCCATGATAACAAAGAGCTCCTGCATATATAAAGATATACATGAATTATATACAACTCTATGTCAAAGAAGAATCTATTTTAGTTAAAAAAAACATTTATAAATAGTAACATTTCTATGTTATTGAATGAGATAGACATGAAATATAATATAATATTGAACTTAAAAAAATATACATGTACATACTACTGAATCTTTAAATATAAAATTTGCACACAAAACTTAATAAAAACTTTCAATGAAACTTCATAAATCTATTATATATTCAATTTAATGCATTGATTTCTTGTAGAATTAGTCAACTATTAAAATCAATATAAAATATTCCATACATGAACTTGTAAAAAAAGTTAAATAAGATCAATATATGGTCAAAATAATGGTGATGTAGTACACATCATATAGGCAAAAGTGACCATAAAATTAAAAGGATTATTGGGATTGATATAATGGTTGTGAAGTACATATTATATGGTGATGTAGTACACATCATATTGATATAAGTAGGATTGCTCATAAGATATGCCAATGTAAGATCAATAAAGAAGTGGGAAATAAGATGATCCTCCTTAGTGTAAGAATATATAAGGATTGATGATAAGTGCTTAAAATAAGATATTGAAATGTAAGATCATTATGCTCTATAAACCAAGATATGATCATAAGATCATGCAAGATAATAGCAATACAAGATCATCATGTGAGGCACAATCATATGATACTAAGATGCAAAAATGTGTGATCAAATAGTGATAATATATTATATTCTCTAAATTAATAGGCGTGACAATAAAGGATTGTAAATAGCATGCTCTTGTTGAAAAAAAAAATAATGATGATAAGTAATTGATGAAAAATAATAAATAACATGTTTTTAGTAACTAGACATAAGAGTAAGAGATCATATAGACCTAATTATCAGTGTACCTAGATATAATTATATATAAATGGAAGTATATACAAAACTGATCTAAAGTGATATATTGCCCAACATATGAACATAAGATAATATTTTAAGAAGACATATTAACCAATATACAAACATAAGATAATGCTTTAATAAGATAAAAAAAAAAACACTATATGAACATATGTGAGGCAAATAGTCTTGAAGATCATAAGATAGAACAAAGATTAAAGTATGACACATAAATCATTATGGGAAATTAGTAGTTATTAATAAAGATTAGATAATGTAAAAATAAGAGATAAAATATATGAAGTAAAAGTAGGATTAAAAAAGGAAATCAAATGAGAAAATATTAAACATTCCCTACAAGTGGGGTAATAGAATATGAAGTAAACATAAAAGATTAAATTAAACATATGTGTTCCCAAAGTGGGAGATAAGACAAAAAGGAGATAAATAGCTACCAAAAGATAAAGTAGACGTGAAAAGTGAACAATATGAAAGAAAAATTATGCATAAAGGAAAAATAAGAGTTAAATCTAGGTGATAAACTAATATCTCATATCTAGTGGTTTCTCTTTTATGGTATGTGTCACCTCCATGTGTACATTCACTTTGTTGGTGCATCATTATTTTCTTGCATTTAGCTAACTATTGTATTGCATATTTGCACCTAGGATAGCATAAGATTACTTGGGTAGATATCTACCTAGGTAGACATCACATGTTCAACTCATATTGCCTACTTTGGTAGAGATGTGGATATGTGTTACTCATCTTCTACATTTTTTTGTAAGAGTTCTCTGTAAAGAGGATTTTCTATATTAGAATTTTCCTAAAACATGTCTCAAAATAATTAAAACACTTGAATCAAGGTCAAAAACTAGGAATGTGAGATACATGATATGGATGATAACAAGGATGGTTGAGAATAAAGAGAATTTGAATGGATTATAGTATACTCCTAAGTGTAGGGTACTTTAAAAAAGTAGATTATACATGATGCAAGAATTTGGTCTTCATCATGGTACTTGTCCAGGGTTTCATAAGAATGGTTTTCACCCATGAATAAACAAATTATGTTTACTTTTCTCTCCTTTTTAGTTTTTATGCAAGACCAAATCGTTTAGGTGTGGATATGTTAAACGATACACAAGATATATATATGTTTTTAAAAATCCTAGCCAAAAAGTCTAGGACACCAACTATGGACCTATTATGCAATGTCATGGCATAATAGGACTTATTATGCTGTCATAGAATAATAGGTCCTATTATGCAATGGCATGATATAATAGGTCCTATAATACCATGGCATGACATAATAGGTCCATAATTTGTCCTATCATACTAAGTAAACATGTCAAATTAGTACTTCAGTGTTGGAGATGAATTAGATGATGAAGTTGGCAATTCGAGAAAATCATGTCATGTCATGGCTTAATAGGTCCTATTATGGACCTATTATGCCATGATGGCATAATAGGTGGACTATTAAGCAATGTCATGGCATAATAGGACCTATTATGCCATAAATAGGTCCTATTATGCCATAAATAGGTCCTATTATGCCATGACATGATATAATAGGACCAACTATGGACCTATTATGCAATATCATGGCATAATAGGACATATTATGTCATCATGGCATAATAGGACATATTATGTCATCATGGCATAATAGGTCCATAGTTGGTCCTATCATACTAAGTAAACATGTCGAATTAGCATAGTTTCAGTGTTGGAGATGAATTAGATGATGAAGTTGGCAATTCCAGAAAATCATGTCATGTTGTGGCATAATAGGTCCTATTATGGACCTATTATGCGATGATGGCATAATAGGTGGACTGTTATGCAATGTCATGGCATAATAGGACCTATTATGCCATGATGGCATAATAGGTCCTATTATGCCATGACATGATATAATAGGACCAACTATGGACCCATTATGCAATGCCATGGCATAATAGGACATATTATGCCATCATGGCATAATGTGTCCTATTATGCCATGACATGACATAATGTGTCCATAATTGGTCCTTTTATACCATCACATGACATAATAGGACCATAATAGGACCTTTATGACATGACATGGCATTATCCTAAGCCTAAACTTTGATATCTAAAATTTGAAGAATAATGTTAATTACCTTTAAGATTACACTAATAGTGGTAAATTTTGTATTGCCTAATGAGGATTAAGAACAATTTTGTTACTTATGTTCAATTTAAGGAATCGGAATGGTGGCTTGCTAGAAGTGGTTAATTTTTTTCGTTTTGATTTTCTTTTGATTTGGTTTTGGTTTTCATTTTGATTTCCATTTAGTTTCGGTTTTGTTTCGATTTTGTTTTCATTTTCGTTTTGATGTTTCTGAGATATCTAATTTGATATTTTGTTTTGTTAACTATCTAGGTTTGGATTTGATTTCTAAATTTGTTGATTAGGGTTTAGGGTTAATTGTTGAAGAATATTTCTGATCAAAATTAAGAATTTGCAAATGTAAAAAAAATATGTTTATAGGCTACTTTAAAAAAAAACTAAACTAATACCAAAAAAAATCTAAATAATACACAAAAAATTGGTAAAATATACAAGAAAATTACAAAATGTGAAAATAGATGACTGAATGTGTACCTGGGATAGTGGTCGAGGCTTGAAATGGAATCCACAACACCGGGGCCCATTTTTCATCTCTTGTTCTCACTTCACTTCTAGGGTGAAAATGAAAAAAAATTCCGAAAAAAAGGGTAAAATACGATTTAGAAATGGGGGCCCATTTTTAAAAAATGGGCCCTCGTTTTGTTTAAAAGCAAGGCCTCATTTTAGAACAAAATGGGGGCTCGTTTATTTTTGCTTCGGGCCCCCGTTACCTTTTAGCTTCGGGGCCCGAAGCATAAACGGGCCCCCGTTTTTAAGAGCATGTTTTTCAATGCATAGACTTCCACGAATTTATGACTCATTACCTTGCACTTGCCCATTCACAAGTGCCAATGCATGGATATAGAGTATATTTGTAACAAAATTACATGTGGCCTTATAGGCCTAATTGCTGAGAGTAAATCAGTTGTTGACGTGTGTCTTTTGGATTGAAGCTTGTTGCTCCCTTTTCTTCTATAAAAAGGGAAATCAAGGCCATTATACAGGTTCAAATTTTTGGGGAGTCACTTGTGGGTTCAGGATTTTTCTTGTTCCTTGGGTTTTCCTTGTCTGTGAAGAGGGAAAAACGTATCAAGGTAATATTAGATGGTTAGTATTCAAATGAAGCATTCAAACACATAAAACACAAAGAATAACCATATATACCTTGCTATTTTTACCTCTCCCTCAGATTGAGCTTGATGAAGTGGATGGATGATGAGGATGCACCCTTGATACTCCACTTGATGTGCTCATTGCTTGATATCTATGTGGATTGATATCCTTTTCTCAACAAGATTAATGGATTTGATAGGATTATTCGATGAATTTTGGATGGATTTGAATTGAAAGATTGAAGAAAGAAGAGAGACGAGAAAAGAGCAGCATGACAATGCATGAGAAGTGGATAATTTGTGAGGAGAATAGGCTCCAATTTATAGATTGGATGAGGCCAATGGAGGGCCAAGATTGGTTTGATCATGAAGGGTTGAGATTGATTTGAGATAGAAGGTATGGGTCAAGGATGCCTTGAGAAAATAAATAGGAATATTAAATTCCTTGTGAAAAGGGGGGAGAAATTTGAATTTCAAATATGAGGAATTAAAACATCCAAAATAAGGATGTATTGAGGGATTCAAAGAAATTTGAATTTCCTTGAGAAACTCAATATTGATGTGACATTAGTGGGAATTGAATAATGAGGGATATTGATAAGCATGATTATGAGAGACTCTAGAATGATTAATTAGGTTGAGTGGGATTAGGAAAAGTGATTTGTAGGAATCACATGACTAGGTTAATTAATTAGAATCAATTAATTGAGCAGGTTTAGAGGAAATAATTATTGAGATGACTTTAGAAGAATAGGGGAATGATTAATTTATTTGATAAATTAATTATTGGACAATAATGATAGAATTAAATAAATTATATTTAATTAATACCGAGAAGAATGAGGATAACACAATGAAGTCAATTAATTATGTTGATAGGCTTAAATTAATTAAATATTAATTTTAGGTGTCTACAGTTTGTTTCCAGTAGTGAGTCTAGGAGAAGTGAGCAAGCTATAAAGATTTTATAGAGAAAATAAAGAAGCATTTAGTGTCAATCTTTGTGCAGGTTCTTGAAGGAGTTATATGTAAATTTTGTCTTGTGATAGAAGTAGTGTTTTTATTTAAATAAAAATTGAATTCTGACCCTTTTCTCTCTGTTGTATGATTCTATCAGTTTTTTGAATGAAATCAACCAAGGGTTTATTTTATTCAGTACATTTTTGTGATGTATGTAGATTTCTATTTATGCTTTAGCCCAAGGGGTCAATTAAATTGCTTAAATAGAGCTGCATAATGATAGGGCTTGTGCAGGGATTTTAGATAAGCAGTTTGGGTTGGGATTGCAAATGAGATATACTGTAAGATAGTATTATCTTAGATACTACAGTATTAGATAAAATTCTATCATATCTTCAATTTACATTTTGTATCTCTAGGTACCCAATGGAATAAGGCACTGGTCACAGCTTGTGGTTATCTTTAATTATTAGTTGTGTTTCATTTTCACTAATGAATCGTTATAATCTTGTCCATTATCAGAACATTTTTGCGTTTTCATGTTTTGTTTGAGTTTTCCCATCCATCTCATGCTCTAGGTAGGTTGAGGATCACTAAAGGATTTGCCATCCTTGAGCGTTCTCCCTTTCCGTTAAGCCTTTTAATGAGATTATCTTCTTTGTTTTAGTGAATCTTTGAGTGTGGTGCAAAGATAGAGAGTTTCACTAAAGGGATTACCCTCCTGGGTTTTGCAAAGTCCAAAGTGTAGAAGGATTTGTAGATCCTTGTCATAGTTGGTCCAATCTTGAAGGATATTGAGTGTTGGAAGTGGATTTCCATAGGTAATCGGAGGAATCAGCTTGGTGTCTACCTTGTAGGAGTGTAAACCTATTTATTTTGGGAACTAACACAACTCACTATCCTCTAAGTAAGATTTTAGCAAGTCCTCATTGGCTTTGGCTTGAGGAAATGTTGCCAATTTGAGTTCCTGGACAACGGATAGAGAAGCTAGGTTGATGGGGCCTTGAGTGAATTCTAGATCTACATAAATCTACTTCCCCTTTATTTATTTCTTAGGAGCTTTCCTCAACCTCAACTTCAACCTTCACCTCCACCTTTTCCTTTTCAATATTCTCCTTTGTATTTTATTCCTTTTCAAGAATTAGATGGTTAACTACATCAACCACAGGATTATCACTCTTGTCTTTACCCTAATCTTCTTTCCCTAGATTTGTATCCTCAATATTCACCTCTACTTTCTCAATTGTCTGGACTTTTGGGACAGAAGCATCATCCAATGTCTACACTTTCGGATTAGTGTCACCTTGTCCTTTTCCCTAATCAACTACATAGTGATAATCTAACAATTTGTTTTGTCAAACTCTTCTTAGTTTCCTTAGCAACTTCATCAATTTTTCCTAACATTATTTTATTTACTCCAGGTGCTTACTTATGAGCTCATTCTTTGCTAACGAGAGTAATTTGTCTATCTATTCCTTAGAAATAACTAAATAGAGATTGATTAATACATATTCATTCAAGTTTTGATCCTCTTTATTTGCAGTTTGTCTCCTAGCATCCAAAATATCATACAAGCTCTTGGCTATAATTATCATTAATTCAATTAGAGGCTTACAATATACATTTTGGTATTCTACAATTGCTTCCTCTAATGATCTTTTCTCATTCTCATCAAAATTATCATACCACTTTGATACTGGCTTTAGGTTACCATTCTTAATGACTTTATTCTCTATCTCATTCAATGGCATGGGAGGGTTGACTTCAATTTTTCCTTTCTTTAAAGCCTCATCAGATTCAAATTTTGATTTCTTACCAGATTTAGGTCCACCTAATGGTTTCTCCTTTGTGACCTTTGTGACCTTAGCAACTTTGATTGTAACCTCCTTCATTGCTTCATCTAACTCTTTCTCCTCTTCATCAATAGGAATAAATACTCTGGATTTTCCTCTCTTCCTCTTTCCTTCACTGGACGGTTTGGCTTAAGGCTTGGGTGAACTAACAGGATTTTGAGCACCGAAGGAGGGTTCAGAGCTCTTTGGTTGCTTCCGCTTAGGGATAGTGGCTTCCAGTTTTTCATTCTTTGGCTTGAACATACTTTCTTCTTTCAAAATATTCTTATCTCTATCTCTCTAAAGTACCTTTCGGTAATCCCCATGCTCTCTTTCATCTACTCTACCTCCTTCCTAGTCTTCTTTTGAATCTCAGGCTCCTTGAACTTAGAGTGCAAGTCCAAGCTATTCTCCTCGTAAGTTCCAACCCTTTCTTTAGTAGAGTCCACTAGTTTTCTCAATAAGTGTTGAGCATATGCATAAAGAATGTGTCCTTGTACCTCATACCCCATGGGCATGATCTATGAATTTCTTTGCTCTACAACTTTCATAAGGCACTAATAAGTGTCAACTATAGAATAGATTGCATCCTCATACTTATCCACTATCTCTTTAGGAATTCTCTCTCTGCATTGCATCATTCTCTACAAGGTTTTGAATTATCCCCAAAGAATGCCATTCCGCACTATAGCATCTCCAAGGACATGAAGTGTTTCATTGATCTTAATGGTTGCAAGCCTGTCATAGACCCACCGAACTTCTCCCACTCCCGAAATCTCATCCATGAAATAGAAATACAAACATATGATCAAAGGTCCAAATTTGAAGACATGATTCTTATCCTATTTTATTTTCTTCAAAATAGATCAATAGGTCACTTCGGAGCACTTCACATAAATCATATTTCTTATCTTCCTTCAATATTTGATAAGCATCATATATATGCATACTGGATATTGAGTTCTCTCGGCTATAATGATATATTTTGTATCCAATCACCATTGATACAAATATGACATCATATTCAACAATATGACTAATTGTCATTGACCTTTTGTCAAAATGTAAACTGGTAGCTTCTGTTACCATCTAGTTCTTAACATTCCTCAAGGCATGCACCTTATCGGCTGAGCTTAAACATGTTATCACCTTAATTTTACTCTTGGTAATCTTTTGGGGTTTGTTAGGCCACATGAATTCATCATGCATTCTACTTAGGATGTATCAGACCCACTAAGGTTCACCAAATGTAAGAAAGTTGATGAACTGTGTGAAACCCTTCTCCTCAATCAGCTTAACTTCAGATTTCAAGCTTTTGATTCCATCAATCATGAGTTGTGTAAATAATTTCATCATTTGATCACTCTTGAGCTCCTCAATGTTACAATGAATGTAAGCCCTAGTATCTTCTATATGAAATATTTTGTAAAGGACTAATGAAAATGTGTCCCTCAGATCATCCTCCGTTGACTTATATGGATGCTTCTTGAAATTAGGTCTTTCGCTTTCAGTGACATCTACTACCAATGGGGTCGCAATACCAGAAGATGCCATATCCAAAATTTTAAGCTTCAAATTGAAAAAGTTTCAACTGATAATACTTTTTAACTTCTAATCTAGCCAAGTCTCTAGTGAAATAATATAGTATTTTTTGTGAGTAAATTTAATTAATAAGAAAGAGCACCCTTCAGTATCCAAAATCCATGAGCATCTATTGAGGGTGAAACATTTACCTCTTAAATGAAGTAGTCATAAAATCATTTTTCATAGGAGTACAATTCCACTCAATAATTTTACATCAATCTTATACAATTTACCAAATCTAACATCTATACTCATCACCATAAAATTTGCAACATTCTTGTACTGTACATTAAAATTTACTCCCGAAACACCTATGTCTATTATTTTTCTCATAATGAAAAATTTCTTTCTAGTATAGGGATACACAACACACCATTAATTCTTTTTATACCACCAGAAAGAAACTTGCTTATAAATTCACCATAAAAAATAATATTTAAACAACACCAATCACCGAAGTACACCTTACCTCCATAAAGATTTTCATATTTAAAACCAATCTCTATTAGGGGTCATATAGAATGGTGCACTTGAATCAATTGACCATGCACCATTAACTACATGAGTGGTCAAAGTTGTAATGAACACACCACAATATTCCTTTTGAGACTTCGAATTGTAGTCAAATATCTCATTTTTCTTCTTCTTTTCACTCTTTATTGAAATTTCCAAGCCTACCTTAGTTCTAAGAAATAGCTATGTTCTCGCTAGGTGACTTGGGTATCCCCTTGTATTTAGGCTTATCATGCTTCTCGTTATAATTTTTATTTTCCTTTTTAGTATTTAGTGAACATTTAAGACCACCTTGGTATTGATAGATACCCGTCTACATGTTTCTTTTAGGAAGTAGAGAACCCATAACATCTTTTGTTTTCAGTATAATATCTAGTTGTAGTTAATAGCCCTAACAAGAGAATTCCATTAACCAAACAAAGAATGAAGAAAGATTTGACATTTCTCCTACTTATCAAGTTTAATACAAATTGAGCTAACATATTGAATGATTCCATGTATTATGTACTTATCCACCCTCTCCCATTCTCAGGGAATAGAAAATATTCCTCGAAAAAAATTTATTCACTAAATGTTTGGTTTGATGCATCTCACCTAGTTTCCTCAATGATTATTGTACAAACGGATTCTAATCTTATAATATAAAACCTAATGATCAT
Source organism: Cryptomeria japonica (assembly GCF_030272615.1). Classification (NCBI taxonomy): domain Eukaryota; kingdom Viridiplantae; phylum Streptophyta; class Pinopsida; order Cupressales; family Cupressaceae; genus Cryptomeria; species Cryptomeria japonica. The sequence goes on along the minus strand of NC_081411.1, from coordinate 351,226,107 downwards.
TAAAAGAAATCACAGTGATTAAAAAAATTAGATGTGTAATATAAAGTTATCTATAACAAGTCAATACTCCTAAGAATATTGAACAACAAATGTATCACAAAACAATATAATGAGAGACAAACGAATTTGCATCATATATGACCTATGCCCCACAAATTCTTTTGAGTAATCTTATTCTAAGTAATTTATAAAGGCTCATTAAGTAAACAATACCATAATCTTGACCTACATAGAAATAGCACTAATTTATTAGAGACAACTCAAACATAATGCGCAATTATTAATACAAAAGCAACCAAAGGAACCACACTGACAAACAAGTTACGTGTGGATATTAATACAAGAGCAACCAAAGGAATCATACTTTTAAACAATTTATGTGTGGATTTCGCTTGACGTTTGCTTAAAGCAAGTTCGGATATTTTACATACGCAAGCCTTCCTTATTAATATGAAGCTTTCCTCCTGTATATTAAAAAGATATATTCAGTTTGTTAATTATTTTAGACTAGTATTTATAATTTGTGCTTGCACTATTAAGCTGTAAACAATGAGTTTGATATAATAATATTGAAGTCTTTGCAAAGTACATTTGAGATAGGGCAATAATGAAGGAAAATAAAAAATAATGTAGAATAAGAATACTCTGTTAGTTATATGATCACTTTGGTTGAGTGTGAATAGCTGAGAAACATGTTGTCGCAAACATTTGTCTATTTATTTAGGACTAGTACCATTTAGAAGTTCTAGTTGCAATATATTAAGTCCAAAGACTCAAGTAGATTTGAGACTAATGAAGGAAACTAATAAATAATGTAGAATAATACAAAAGGCTATGCATTAAACCTCCATTAGATTGTTTCGGATTTGCTCCAATAAGATGGATGATAGTATGTGGTTGCTTCTTCCATAGATGTTACACAACTCGATAGCATAAGGATACTACGCAAATTATATATTGTCAATTTAAAAACATAAGTTTAACATATGAGTCATAGAATAAGTGGGTGCAAAAGCTCTTGGAATAGATTTTTCTTACGAAAAAAAAGGGTTTGTGAAATTTTTAGTGGTTAATATTTGTCAATTGGTTATTTTTTTAAATTTGGCTTGGCTAATAAGTTCAACTTTTAAGGTGACCCAAATCGTTACATTTTTACAAATTTATATTTTAGTGTTATTTGAATAGCCAACACATTTATTTTATTAATTTTTTTAACTCAAAGATTTGCCACAATATTAAATACATGATTGGATCAGATTTGCCAACATTTTATAGTTTATTGAAAAAATCTAAATCAATTCACCAATAATGTATCATAATTATTAGTTACTTTAGGGTTATATCAACAATTTTAGTTGACACCATTGATTTAAAATATAATCTAATGACCTTAATTGTATTCCATGAGGTAAATTGTATGTAAAAGTTGTAATTCTCATGGTGTTTAAAATTGCTTTTGAATTGTTGACCTCATTGAAAATCACTGGTCTAAAAATAATTTTTGGCCCCATAGTATTACAATTTGTTGGTACATTTTATCTCACAAAATACAAAGAGAGCTATTAGATTATTTTAAGTTAATGGTAGAAACTAAATAAATTTAAGTTAATGGTAGAAACTAAATAAAGTAGTGTCTACCTCTTAAACTCATTAATGATTTTCACCTTCAAGCCTTTACTTTTCTATAAAAAACTATTTTTTTAAATGAAAGGAGTTGCAATAGTAATTAATGCATAATTGTATTAAATTTCAAGATTTGCTAATATTTTCTACCCAAAAAAAAGATATAAAAAAATCGCATATAATTTTTTTTTTATTTTTTAAGAAAGTAAATATCGTCAATATTTAATACAATTTTATGATAGGGGGTTTCTTAAAGTTATCACTACTCTTGATGGTGGAAAGGCTCCCTAAAATAGATTTCCCTTATGAAAAAAGAAGGGCTCTTGATGAGGATTTGACATTTTGATTCACGTCAATTAGTTATTTGATTGGAAGATGCTATATAATTGGTTCACACATCTGATTATTATTTCTCATGATGATCGATGATGTTTATGATCTCACATGACAAAGATGAATTTTTTTAAGTGGGGTGAGGAGGAAAAGAGAGGAAGGAGGATAGAAATGGATTAAAGAGAGAAAAATAAAATAGAAGAATGAATGATGATAGGACAGAAAATTGTGAGTGTTGTCAAAGTAACATTTGTGTACAGAAAAAAATATCATTTTTTTGTATTGCTTGGCATGATGTAATATGGTATAATGGATCATAATGATCATGCATAATGTGCCTATGGAATGAGATTAAAACATGTGTTACATATAGTTTGGTAAACTAAAGGATATGGTGTTGGTGTATATGTTAATATGAATAGTTATGAGGATCATGAAAATTTGATGAATGTAGCACTAGAAATATAGGAAAAGATGAGAAAGGATATGTATAGAATGAAACAAACACATGAAAAACATGTGAGGTATTAATTAGTGCAATGTTGGACCTAAGGGGGTTGATACTGAGATTTAGTGAGAATATAGGGAGAATCGTAAGTCAATGGATAAATTTAAAGTATACATATTCAGATGGAGAAAGGAATTGGTAAGGATGAGGTGTGTTGAACAAAGTGTACAAGGAAAAGATAAGGAACTATTGCAAGTGGTTGAGAGGGATGATGATAGATATATGATAAGATAACATGTTATGATGGGAAGAAATGAAATTTTAATATGCTACAATGGGAGATGTTGAGCCAATATAAAAAAAATAGCAAGGGAATAGCCTAGTTAAATGTAAAATCAAGAAAAAGGTGATGTGCATTGGTGGAGGGTATGGTGATTGAATGAATGACTTTATAATTAAGGAGGTTACACAGATAGGAAAATGAGGGAGGGTTGTCAAATTAATAATTGTATGAAGAAGAATGGAATGTGAAGGTGTTACATTGTTTAGGATTAAGATGGAAAGAGGGGGATTATAGATGGAGGGACAAAAAATTATGAAAGTGACCACAAGTGATGAAAATAGGGTGTAGCAGATTTAGGGACAAATGGGGAGGATGATAGAAGTAAGATGAGGGTGGATGGAATATGAAAGATAGAAGGATACAATATTAGGATGGGATCAAATTTATCCCATATCTAAGGTATCAATTATAGATTGATTAAGAATGATATATTTTGATAACATAAGTATGGTTGTTTTAGGACTAAACATGACTTGTAGAAAGGAAATTAACAAATCCTCTATTCTCATTTGAAAGGATTTCAGATGTTGGTGTAGGCTCACTTGGATTGGGAAAGTTTGTACATGGGAAAAATGTGTTGGGGACCATGCTTCAAATTCTTATTGTTATTTGACAATAATTTTCTTTTTACTTCTATCTCAAAGGTAGAACCAATGCTAAGGGAAGAAAAAATTGAGGGTTAAGGATACTGGTTAACAAGATGGCATGGTGGAGGGATTGGAACTCACCAAGGGACAAATGTGGGAATTATTGGTTGAGGGATTTAACTGAAGATATCGAGGGACTAGGCCACATGGTAACAACATGCCCCCACTTGATGTATGTGTACTTATAATTATGTTATATTGTCTTTACTTAGGGAGAACAAGATGTAGTATGAGTTACAACAAGCAATTGGATATCATGAAGATGGTCTTAAGTAAAACTAATTAATATTTTTCTTCATCTGTAAAGTGGAAAATTGGATCCTAGTGAGTAGACACCTAGGAGAGAGAAAGGAAGCCACAAGGATGATTTCCACTCGGGAAGAACTTTACATTCAAAAGATGGGTTTTATCTACTAGATCCAAATCTGAGGAGAACAAGGATGTTAATTTTGAGTAGATTGCAAGTGATTGAAGTTTGATTTACCCTCTTTTGTAAATTAGAAAGTTGACTTGTTGACTATGTGGAAAAGAGAGAGGAAATGAGTGAAATAAGGAGCTAAGGAGCTACCAGTTTAGGATCACATCGTAACTTTGGATATGAGCTAATTATATTGATATGGATCCAACTTGCAAATTTGGAGAAAAGTCGTCAAGACCATGGTGGGAATGTACATGGTCTGCCACAAAATTCGTGAACCGAAAAGGGTTCTTTCGTCTCTGCAAATGAAGCCCAAACCTGTAATTACAGCTGTGCATCTGCAACATACACAGATAAAGGTGAGAGAGAATGGTTGTGGATAGGGGTTTTCCTTAGTCAAAATCCGATTGAGGAATCAACCTAGAAAGAAAGTAATTGCAAATGCTTGAATGTAAACAATAGAGATGTATACCTTGTAGATCTGCAACTTGTTGATGATGATTGCTTTGCTTCTTGAATGTAACCATAAATTTTGTATGGAATGACATGTAACATGACAAAACCCTAACACACACACATGCTTGCAAAGGAATGTTGTAATTTTTCTCCAATGGATGAATGAAGAAGACTTGAATGCTTGAATGCTTGATGGTGACCTTGAAATCTTGTATCTTCTCCTTATGCTCTCTATCTATCATTTTTTTGTTCATCCATCCATGAATGAGGGTATTGAATTCCCTTTTATACATTCCTCAAGGATTAACTTTCAGCCACCGAAGGCTGACAAAGAGGAATAACAAACCCCGAAGATAAGAAATGCATAGGAGATTGGGCAGACCAAACATAGGACCACCCTAAGGGGTGAGGACAAGGGCACCACACCCCTTTCCTAGGGGGACATGGGTGCCACACCCTTTTCCTAGGGATGATAGGGGTGCCACACCCCTATCGTGCCCTATTCTAAGGCTCAGACAGGTTCTAAAGAAGACACAAGATAAAAAGGAGGAAGAGAGAAGGGTTGGAAATGCATAAATAGGTCCCAGTTATGGAAGAAGATGCCATCACCAAGGTCCGGACCCAAAATGTAGTTAAAATTGAATGGGTCACAATTTTATGACACTATATTTAGCGAGAGTATGTCTTATGCCACTACTGCCGATAAAGTAGAAGAAAGAGAGAGATGAAGATGAGAGATGCAAAGCAATACAACAAGGAGTGTAAGACACTGCTAATATTCAAGGGCAATAACCCCCAATCTTAGGGTCTCAACTCATGCAAACATATGCAAGAGCACAAAAAACAAAAAGGAACAAGAAGCATAAAACAAAGACAAAACACAAAAAGACACAAGACAAGAACAAGAGACAAGATGACAAACTAAATAGCCGAAGAGATCTCAAGCTTAGATGTCTCAACAACTAATCATTACATAAAGACCAATGCCATCACATAAACACTAGCAACTACACAAAAGAGAAAATATGACATCATTCATGGATTATCAATAGTTAAACTATGAATTCATGAGAGGAAGAAGAGATAGAACCTGAATACACACTTTGGTGATGAATGAGAAGAAAAGTGAAGAAGAAAGAAACCATAGATGTCTTGCCCCTAAAAATAGGTTATCCATGGAGAGGACATGGAAAATATTTCCCCTAGAGCTTTCCTAAGTGATCCATGTAAAGAGAGAGAGTGAGAATATTGTTAGCTCCACTCAACCTCATGCGTGTGTGTGCAAGTGAGGTTCGAAGTGCCTCATAGGAGTCTGTGCCCGAGTATGCTACAACCTGTATCGAATGTATTGTACAAATGTCAAGAACGGTTTGATATCTCACTTTAAGAGACCTTTCTCTAGTTCTGAGAATAATCACCCCTCATAAGAGAAAAGTGGCATCATCTCACTCTAAGAGACTGTGCTCTGGTTCCAAGAATGACCCACTATACAAGAGAAAAGTGACAACATCTTGTTCTAAGAGGTTTCCCTCTGGTTCCAAGAATATCTCATTATACAAGACAAGAAGAAGTGAATACATCTTTCTCCTATTTGTAGGTGAATAGGATTCTTGATGAGGGATGACTCACTTTTAGCCCCCAGAGAGATGCGTGAATTTATCATAGATGTACATTACCAGGTGTAAAAGAGGTCATAGTCAAGTATTAACACCTCTTGTATGATAGATAATCCTTGAGTGAACAACAAAAATTTGACACAAGGAATGACATCATGTAATAGAACTCACACCATCCACTTAATAGGAAAAGTGGATCCCTAGAGAAAGAGAGAGAAAAAGATCATTGTCCTCCAAGATAACATGATAATGAGAAGATCTTACACAATCTACTAGAGAGAGATTAAACATAAGAAAATGTGCAATGAACTTACATGAACACATGCAAGAAAATACATCTCTCAAGAAGTGGTAATCTTCCAAAGGAAGAGAGAAAACGCATCATAGATTCCCCAAGGGGTATTAATCATAAAAGCATACCATTGTAATAATTGATAATCACATATGAAAAATGAATCCCCTAAAGGAAACAATGATAAATGAGAAAGAACAAAAAGGAAAGGAGTAAAAATCCTTGCCCCCCAGGTGAGGAGAACAAGGAGAAACATTACACATTTTTTGATGGTGATTAGTTTCAAGTGATATGCCTTCTTAGTGGAACAAAATCCTTTCAAGGAATGGATAGATGCTTCTCAAGACCATTCCCTGCTAAGGTGCATATCATATTTTTGAATAATTGAAACCATAGAAGAGGTAAGATTTACAAGAGAATAAAGGAAAGAGAAGAAGTGAAATACTCATTAAAATATGTCCCTCTCTAAGCAAAGAGGAAAACCAAAGAACAATTATATGCTCATATGAGAATAAACCTATGCAAGAAAAGAGATCTAGTAATGAATAATGAACAAAGATAGAGATAAATGTATAGAAAGAAGAAAAAAAATGGACTTCATGTTGCTGCCCTAAAGTATGTTAAAGTGAAACAATACCACCACTAACGATAAAGAGCTCCTGTTAAATGGGCTAATTATGCCACAGGGTGAAGAGAAACATTAAGGGAAAAGAAGTACTAAGGCATGATGTTTTTACCAAGAAATACAGCTAGATCCTTTGTGAGACCAATGTGTGCAAGATCATATTGTAGCTGAACAAATTTATTAAATGCATAACATTTTCCAATAGAATATGAATATAAATCATGAAAAATGCAATATTCAAAACCTTTCACTTTCTTAGGCTTTTTATTTTTATTTCAATGAGGAAAGGAAAAGTTCTTGTCATATTTCAACCTCCAATAGATTCTTGCAGCTAATCTATCAGGATGATAAATATCCACAATTCTAATTTTGCCACTTTCTATGCCATCTTGAATAGATTTTTCAAAATCGGGGCAATCATCAACATTATGGTCATGGGTTTGATGAAATGAAAAAAAAGGTTTCTTTTAAGAAGAAGCATTCTTGTAGGCTCTCTTGATTTGTTCTTTTTGAAGGTGATCCTGAAAGTTTTGAAGTCTAAGGAATTCTTCAAAAGAAAGAGGGGTACCACTTCCTAGACCTCTTGTAGTAGTTTGTGTAGGAGGACTTATAGGGACATAAATTCCATGCTAAAATCTCCCAATTCCTTGTCCTTTAAAATCTTGTTTTGTAATTATATGAAAGCCATGACTATAAGAATGTTGAAATTGACTAGATGGATGGACAAGATCATGAATTTCTTTGAAATCTGATGTGTAATGAGGAAAAAATGGATCTATAGATGAAGGAGGAGTATCATGTGAAATGAGAATCTCTTTGCCTTTATCAAGATTACCCTTTTTGGAATATTGGGGAAGGAAATCTTCGTCATCTAAAAGCTCATTTTTAGTGATTTATATGCAACGAGAAAGGTCATGAATAAAATGCATGACATCATCCTCTCTACATAGACTGATGTTGAAGATAAGTCCTAGGAGAATAAGAAGAATCTAAAGATGTAAGAATGTTGATGTTTTCATATTTCCCCCCTTGCTCAAGGGTATGTGTAGAAGAATAAGATGGATCCATATTACTTTCTAATGTTTTCTCTCTTGTAGAAAGATCATTGGGTAAAGCATTAGATCTTATTTCTTTCATACAAGATACCCTAGGAGAGGTACAAGGGTTAGGATCTTTAGATTTAGTATCTACAAAATGTTTAAGATGATTTACATACAAAAATGCATGTTGCTAACAACATCACCATAATGCAACATAAATGATGCATAAGAGCTTTGAGATCTAATAATTTAGAAATCCTTACAACACAATATGACTCAGTGCTATGAATAAAGAGAAGCAACGGGAAATGGAAGAAACTCTTATCTGACACATGATAAATATATGCAAAACTTAATGTAATGACATGTGAAATAGCAAGTAAATCCAATTTATTAATTACCATTAAAAATATCTTAAGTGAAATCTAAATTTGCTAGAAAAGCAGATCTTAAATTAGGACCTTTTTATGAAAATAAATTTTAAGATGTAATTTTCATGAATTTTGAATTTGTGTTTGACCTTAGAGAGTGTTAAAATTGACAAAGTACACTAATTTTCTACATTTGAGTAGAAAAATACAATCAATTCCATCTCCCAAAATTTTGGGAAAAAAGCAGAGGACTGTGGTAGGAACGTACACGGTCAAAATAATTTTTTTTGAAATTTTTCAGGGATGATAGAGATTATGATTTTAATGCAGAATCCAAGAAAACAATCAATTTGGAGATGTCTAGATCAGTCAAAATTGCAGTCAAAGGTCGAATATAGAAGAATCTTAAAAATTAGGTTTTTATGATTTAACCATTGAATTTTTAGAATAAAGAAACAGATTTGAATTGTAATTTTGAAATAGAAATCAAATTTGAAATAAGCAATTAAAATTTTACACCTCACAAGCTTAATTTTATGAAAATGAAAAATTAGGGTTTTTATGCAATTAACTTCTAAAATTTACAAATAGATCAAAATTGAAAATAAAAATATGAAATTCAAAGTGAAATTAATTGAATCTAAGAATGAGAAATCAGAATTAATTTGTAAGACGTCAGGCTCACCAAAATGTAAAGTGAAAAATTGGATCCTAGTGACTCCCCACCTAGGAGAGAGAAAGGAAGCCACTAGGATGATTTTCACTTGGGAAGAAATTTGCATTCAAAAGAGTGGTTGAATCCACTAGATCCAAATCCATGGGGAACAAGGATGTGAATTTTGAGTGGATTGCAATTGGTTGAAGTGTGATTTACCCTCTTTTGTAAATGAGAAAGTTGACTTGCTGACTATGTGGAAAAGAGAGAGGAAATGAGTGAAATAAGGAGCTACCGGTTCAGGATCACATTGTAACTTCGAATCTGAGCCAATTAGAGTGATACGGATCTACCCTACAAATTTGGATAAAATTTGTAAGGACTGTGGCGGGAATGTACATGGTTTGCCAAAAAATCCGCAAAACAAAAAGGGTTCATCTGTCTCTGCAAATGAAGCCCAAACCTACAATTATAGCAGGACACCTACAACCTACACACAAAAAAGAGAGGGAGAATATTTGTCGATAGGGGTTTGGCTTAGTCAAACCCTAGTTGAGGAATCAACCTATAAAGAAAGTAATTACAAATGCTTGAATGTAAACACTGGAGATGTATACCTTGTAGATTTGCATCTTGTTGATGATGATTTCTTTTCTTCTTGAATGTAACCACAAATGTTGTATGGAATGACATGTAACATGAGAAAACCCTAACACACACACATTCTTGCAAATGAATGTTGTAATTTTTCTCCAATGGATGAGAGAAGAAGACTTGAATGCTTGAATGCTTGATGGTGACTTTGAAATCTTGTATCTTCTCCTTATTCTCTCTATCTATATTTTCATTGTTCATTCTCCATGAATGAGGGTATTTAATTCCCTTTTATACATGCCTCGAGGATTAAATTTCAACCACCTAAGGCCGAAAAAGAGGAATAACAAAGCCCGAAGACAAGAAATGCATAGGAGATTGGGAAAATCAAACATAGGACCACCCTAAGGGCTAAGGAAAGGGGCGCCATGCCCCTGTCCTACCTTATTTTGGGGGCCCAAACATGGTCTAAAGCAGACACAAGACATAAAGGAGGAAGAGAGAAGGGTTAGAAATGTAGAAATAGGTCCTAGTTAGGGAAGAAGATGCCATCACCAAGGTCAGGACCCAAAATGTGGTTAAAATTGCAGGGGTCGCAAGTTTATGACACTACATCAGTGCAATTGGTTTTGAAGCCTCTAATTACTTTCTGTAGAATATTTCATCATTTGATGTGAAAATGATTTCATCGGAGTCTTCCTTCCTTCTAGCCAATGCAACGGTGAATACATATACCAATAATTTTAGTTAAAATATTTTTAATTTGGTTAAAATTTTAATTTAAGGACAATGCAAGTTCTTCCATCTAGGAGTCCATCCAAAAATAAATTCATTTGTGATTTCCCATCCTCCATTTGATTCATGTTTGAAGGATATTTATTATCTTATGTTTTTTTTTTCACATCATAGAACCCTTAGGGTTTTCTTGATTGTAAATGAGGCAACTCTAATCAATTTTGCTCATATTTTTTTCCTTGATGATATATACCCAATTTCGATTTTCCTCAACTAGTTCTTTATTGAAGATTTGAATCTTTTTTATACATAGGCCTCCAATACTTTTGTGGAGAAACACAATCTCTCTTGATCCTCATGCCCTCTCCTACCTAACATCTCTTTTTATTCTCTCTTAGATCTGCAACTCACTATTTTTCATCTCCTTGGAATTATTTTTCATTCTAATGATGAATCATGGAGTGTGATTCGAAATGTTGACAATAAAGATTCCTTACACAATCGAATGTAGAAAAAATCAAGAGAAGAAACTCAATCTCTCAATTAACTAGAGTCATCCAAGAATGTCCTCCAGTGCCTATCCAAAGAAATTTTATTTGAATTTTTTTTTTTTTTTAAAAGATAAAAGTGGAAATCTTGAATAGGCATAGGTAATAGACATTGATAGTTTGTAGAGAGGCTTTGAGAAGAATCAATTTACTTGCATGACTTAGAAGTTTTCATTTTTACCTTTCTGATTTCCTATGGAACCTTTCAACTATACTTATTCAGAAAGAGTTAGGAAGACTATTAGAGATCAAAGTTAAGCCAGGATAAGTATCTAGTAACTCAACACATTGGTATTGTAACATCCTTATTTATCTTTTGTGCATAGTTCTTAATATTGAAAAAATATAATTTACTATTGCTATAATTTATATATTTCCCCAAGGATTTAGTATAATCTTGAAGTGTACTTCCAATGCCTACATTTTACAATAGAATCATAACAAAAAATGATAGTATTATCAAGTAATTGTTGATATGTATAGAACGAAAATGATGATGTAGGTGGGAAACCTTTAAAAATCCTTAAATTAAGCTTACTTTGAAAGTTTCTTCCCAAAAACCTAAGCAACAATAATGAAAAGGTAAGGGGACAAGATGCCTCTATTCCTTAGGACTTTACCATAGAATAAATTACCTCTTGGTACTCCATTCACTAAGATGAACTTAACAATAGAGACATAAGCTTTGATTAGGTTGATAATTTGATCTTTGAAGCCAGGATTTTGGAAAACTACAAACAAAGAGGCCAACAAACCCTATCATATACTTTATATATATCCAACTTCAAGACCCTACATATTTTTTCTATGTACCATAAAGTGAATAATTTCATGCATTGTCAAGGTAGCATAAATAGATTTGGTGACCTTTAACAAACCATTTTTAGCTAGAGGAGATAATGATATTGAGAACATATTTTAGTCTATTGAGTAAGACCTTAGAGAAGATTATAACTCATGTTATAGAGGCTAATAGGTCTATAGTCCTACAAAGAGGAAACTTCATCCTTTTATCAATAAGAACTCTAAATTTGAATTTAATTTGTTGAGGAACGTCTCAGATCTGAACATATCTCTCACAACATTATGGTGATCATTAGCAATAATTTTTGAGAAATCCTAAAAAAATGTTGGGGGAATCCATCCAATGCTAGAGGTTTGAAGGTAGCAATGATGAAAGTAACATTTTTTACCTCTTCCAATGAATTTTTTTTTACAATTCTTAGAAATAATTGTCATTCAACATATTTAGAATAGCTTACAATAATTCATGAAGAGTAGGGAAATCTACGTTTGAGTTAGCTAGAGTTTATTTGAAAAAAATTAGTAGACTAAGCTATATCATCTTCACTTGCAAGAATTTTTATCTAAAATATTTTACAATTAATTCATGTTTGAAATCCTATGTATTGGATGTCAAATAAGAGAACAAGCTAGTCTTGGGAAATGATCTATAAATATGATTTTTGTGAAAGATATTGGAAGCTTCTTAATTGGAATATGTTTGAGATACCATAAAAATTCTTTTTAAAATTTGTCATCTTCTACTTCTTTCAAATGGAGAAAAGAGAAAAAACATTCTTTAGTAATAGAAACTCTTGAGATCTTAAGATAAGAACAAAAAAATATTTTTGGAACTAGGGGGATATGCTAACAAAATTAAATATGCCTAATTTGGTTACCTTAAGATCATTGGTGTAATTTCATTATTAATTATCTTCTCATGATTCAAGGGCTATTATGTAACCATTTTAAAGCTGACTTCCATATAAGAATAACAAACTAATATTTTGAGGGCTAGAAGCCTATTGAGTCAATTTTTTATTTTATTTTTGCAGTCAAATTTTCCCCTATTTCCAAGAATTTAGTTTATGAGTATTCTATGAACTTGTCATGTGCTTCATATCACTAGTGTCAAATTGATACTAAGAAACTTTATTTAGTCAACCTAAACTCTTCCCAATCAATTGTGGAACTGCCTCTTTAATGTATGCTAAGAGTGAAATGGTATATGTTATAGGGCTCATGGTTAGTTTTTGTTTTGATATTGCGCCTTCTTTCATACTCAAATTTGATTCTTTAGCCAGATAAAAAAGTACTTTTATAATTTTTCTATTCAATAGATGATGCATGAAATGCGAAAAATAGGCTTAGGTTATTAAATCACTTTTCCTCTAAAAAATTGTATATTTTAATGTGACTAAATTTGCTAATCTAAGTATTATATAATATATTTTTTGGAATTACACTTGCAATTTTCTAACAAGGTTGATCTTTCACAATTTGAGGTTGATTTTTGTTAGTTTACAAAATCAAAGGTGACATTTCATAGTTATAAATATTTGAATCGACTTGTACATGCATGATTGAGTCTAGAATATTGATTATATATTTGCATCTAAGCACTCGATTATGAAAAGTTTTTGAAGCACCACAAGTCCCTTGGAATTTAGTAAAGTAAACATAATTAGATTACCTTGCAAATAGCTTAGTCATGCTCTCATAAACCTTGGATTTGATGATCTTATGCCTTAAGATTGATGACCTTTCATGAGTGAGCTGCAGCTTGTACTTAACTTTTTTTTATGATTTTCAAAACTCTTAGTAAGTGGAAGGTCTAATACGGTGAATGGACTGTGGGTGCAGCAGAGAATTTCAATTAGAGAGAGTGTGGAAGGTCTACAAGTAATCGATGAGCCGTCCCTTGCTAGAAGAACACATTATCATTATCATTAATGTATCGCAAAAATAAGAAGTACTGCTATTATTATTCTATCACATAAATAAAGCTTAGTTTATCCCAAGAAAGCTTATACCACGAACGGGAACAGAAGCAAATAGTGGCGGCTGACTAAAGAAAAGATTTTCATACCGACTATATTAATATTTGACTTACAAATCTCTAAAAAAGATTAAGATATTATTGAGTTAATAGTTTTATTTATTTAAAGACGATAAATCACAAATGACAATACAATTCAAACTTTGAGCGCGGTTCCCAATGGATACCATTTATTTGTAGGGCAGTGGGAGATAACATATAATTTAAAAGTCTACAGTAATATCTCTCCCTGGAACACAACCGCTTTTGGATGTTTTCTTTAGTCCCGTTGCACTGGCATATATCGTTGAATCTAATTTCTTTACAGCTTGTTGTGTGATGTTGAAAGCTGTTGCCACACTTCTCAACGGAAGCCTCAATATCGATACACTGCTCGTCTGCCATGATCAACAGTAAAGCATTATGATACTATTAAAATTGAGTATCTAGCAGATCGACATGTAAATATATGCATTTTGCTTACCACGACACCAGGATTTTGGCTGTTGAGAGCAGAGATATAATTAGCTTCTTCAGTTCCAACATTAAGCTCAAAATGCAGTGTCCCCCTCGGAAATATGGTGACATCTCCAGGATGCAAAATATCGATGAAAGCTTGACCTAATTTAATACAGCAGGTGTTTAATCGTTCGGGGAAGAAAATAAATCGGGTTAAGAATTAAGCAAGGGAAGTATAAGGTTTACCTTGAGTGTCAACAAAACCAACTTGAAGAGGCCCTCCTGAGATAAGAGTAAGCATTTCTGAAGCTCGTGGATGTGTATGTGGTAGATTTGCTCCACACGGAACCATCTTGAACCTCACATATTGCAGGCCCTGTGATCTGCAATACCACACTTTGTCACTGCAACTGCGAAACGAATAGAGTTTGGAAAAATAGTAATAATAATGAAATCTTACGCTGCTGCAGGAAACTTGGCGACTGAAGTGGCAGCACGTAGTCCTCCCGAATCGACAGTAACATCTCTATTAGAGAAAATGTTGCGGAGAGTGAAGGTTTTTACTCCGGTAGCGAAGTCTATAAGAGGATCAGGGTCTGCTCCATAAACACATGCATTCATAATGCTAAGAACAACTGCAATAACGAGTAACTTCATCCTCAATATTATGATCCTTATCTCTGCAAGCTGCCTCTGCTTTTTTTTTCTCAATGTCAAGGCTTATATGTTCAAGTCTGCGTTGCTTGTGTATTTATAGGTGCCAGATTGGATGCCTTCTAGTTTACGTTAATACTGCATTTGATGTGATGTTTTGTCCCGCAGTCTTTAGAGGCGTAATCTCAATTAATTCACTTTCATTGAACTTAAGGATTTGTTAGGACAGTTAAGGAAAAATGTTAAAAAATCATCTACCCAATAAAAGTAGCACAATATTATGAGTTGGGCTATTTCAAGATTCACTTCTTAAAATATCCTTAAATCTAAACTATACTTACTAAACCAAAATAAAAAACAAATAAAATGCAAATAATTACAATCAAAACATAAAAATATAATTAAATAGAAGAACTTTTAAATCAACAAGAAGATGATTGTAATTTTATAATTTAAAACCTATCGACCCTCTTAAAAACTCATAACCATATATCAACATTGATAGCTCTGTATGCGAATTTACTACTCGCATTATTAAACCACCACACTATCATAAAACAATATGACAAGATTAACGCGAATAAATTTGCATCTTATTTAGCCTTTGCCCATCAAATCTATTTGACTAATATTATTTTGAGTAGTTTAGAATGAGTCATAAATAAAATGCACGCCTTGCTTGTAGAATACCAAAATCTTGACTCAGCGAGCAATTACTACATACTACTCACATAAATGCAATTCTTAATACAAAATAAGCAAAGAAGTCAAACACGTTGTTTGCCATTCCTGCGCTGAATAAGAATTTTTGCCCAGTTACGTGTGGTTCTTGCTTAACGTATGCGAAAAGCTAAGTCCTGGAAAACTGTGATAAATCGAACAACGTGACATCATAACCAAAAACCATTGTTTATGTAGTGGGGAATACGAAGGTAGATATGGCTGCTGGAAAAAGAGAAGATTTTCATATATTATACTGAGATATGAATTACAAATCCCTGAGAAAGAGATAGAAGTTAGCCAGAACACCTTTTAAATAGAAATAGTCAATATACGTTTCGAACGTTGGACAACATCCCCAATACCATATAATAGTTTGCACCAATTTAAAAGTGCCAAGAATAGTAATGATTTTGCTCTATACAATTATTTGAACATAAGAAGTTTTTAAGATGATGAGGAATTATATACACACTCCTGCTGAATTGTCCCACAGGCAAACGTAAAGAAATCCATCCGGGTCCCTAGAAAATATTGTGGACTCTCCGTGTCTATCTTCAGCTTGACGTAGTCTCCACACAATCGACTTTATTTCCTTATCACTGGACTATTTCAATTGTTTATATATTTTTCCTTTCAATACATTAAGGAAATATAAAATATTTGGTTAATTTATTATTTTAAATGTTTAAATAATCATATTTGTTTTTAATATTTTCAGTAGGTCTTTTGTTTGTTGGTGAAATTGAATGATTCTAAATGAGGCCATGACTGACCAAGTCTTGTTGAGTACAAGGCTCTAACATCATAAGAGATTAGGTTAGGATCATGCCTCGTGTGAATTTGGTAGAATGGATACTTCTCAGTCCATGTCTCTTAGATGAAGGGGTTTTAGACTATAGGCTCATGCCCCCATATCTAATGGCTAATACTACTTGGTGAAGGCCTTCGTCAAGCTGGTGTGCTTGTAGCTTTGTGCCCTTGGTGGGCTACTAAGCTCACAGATCCAAACCTCCATCAAAAAATAAACAAATAAATGTCAATTCCATCTTAATGTTCTACTTGTGGGCTACTGGGCTACTTGACATTTGATGCATTTCTTTTGAAATTCCATCTTTATGTTCTTCTAGGAAACTACTTGCAGTTGAGTAAAAAGCAAAGTAAGACAATAAGATATGTTAGATTAAACATTTAGAATTCTAAATTCTTGATGGTCATTGTGGTTATTAAAGATTTCTTTACATTGGACTCTCCTTAAATCCAATTCACATGATCAATTTAATTGAGCGTGAACTATTAAAAAATATTTTGCCTCAAACTTTGATATGTACTATTACTATTATAAGGACCAATAATATTTGGAAATGATAGACCTCTTATTTGAGCTGCAAATAATGAGTTAGATGCAATAATAAAACTAAGAGTCTCAAATCTAGATATTCATACTTGAGATAGGACAATAATTAAGGCAAGAAATGAATAATGCAATGTATAATAAAAAATCATGCAAATTCATTAGATTCAATTAGATGCTATCTAAGATGAAGGATGATGTTTTGTAGGTGCTTATTTCCTAAATCTTACTCGATTTGATAGAATAAGGATGTTTTACAAAAAATGGACTCCCCATTTAACAACATAAGGTTGACATATGATTCATCGATAAAGGAAGGTGACATGTCTCTCTTTAATAGGTTTTCCCAATACAAAATAGAGGGATAGAATTGAAGAAAATAATCAGGGACTATGATTAGTTGGTCTTGACATGTTTGTTAGCTATTGTACAAGTGTCAAAAGAGGATACACTGTGCTAGATCAATAGAGGACATTTTGTTAAATTATAAGTTGAAACAATATGTAAACATGTGTAAGAGGATTACATGATGAGATTGATAGTCAAGCAATCTCATACATGTGTAAGCAATGGGGATGAGTAAGGTTTAAGGGATCAGATGGAACACTAATGTTTCTTTAAGATAGCACTATTAGACATCCATGAACAAGGAATGTAATGAGTCAAATATACTCACACATGTGGGACCATGGAGTAGCTTGAGGAAACATACAATTAAAAATGTTCAAGGTCAAGATTTTCATCCTTGCATAGAATTGGCTGGTTCAATATAAAATAATGAAATATTTTGTTTATTAGAAGAAAGTCTTAAAATGAGATGAAAAAGAGGAATTAATTAACTGGTAATGAATGATTAATTTTAAAATTTGAAATAAATGGTTAGTTTCCAATGGCTTGTTAGAGATCCTAGATATGAAAAGGATTGGAAAAATTTTGTACCTTTATGAAGTATTAGAGATGGTAGACCTTTGCTACTAGCATATTGGAGATGGGATACCTTAGATACCTTGACAAGGTATCAAATATTGGAGGCCTTTATATAAATTATTACAATTCAAGAGAAAAGTATGAATTTCAACACCTTAGTCGGGGAGTTGTATTATTAACTTTAAGAGAACTATAAGGGAATAGTTAGTCATGAGTGTAATTAGCGAAATGGTCCCCTATTTAATTAATTTATAGGAAATGAGTATGGAGAAGTATAACTAAATTTAAAAACTGAGAAATGGACAAATCAACTCAAAATAAGTATCTATCCAACTTTGTTGCTATGTTGTTGTAGCCGAATTGCCTGTTGTTCCAAGTGAAAACATTGTCTCCTAACTTTAGCTCCTGCAAATTGTTTATGGACACCTAAGCATTAATGTCTTTCTATGAATGACAAGGCCTATCAATTCCTCTTTCTACGAATGCATCCAATTCTTACTTCTCAAAAATACTAAATTTGAATTAAGGCTCCTTACTTCTCCCCCCATTCAATGAGTCCTTGATCCCAATCCCTTAAATTTAATAGCAAGTGTGTTCCACATAAAAGATAGACCTCTTGAAGCCCCATTTGATTGGACAACCTCTACCTACCAATTATTGAAGCTTTCCCAAATAAAGCTATATCTTCTAGATTTAATTTGGTTTCCTATAACAAAATCCCTTTTTCCGTAGTCAAAAAAATCCTACGTTTGACTAGGAATTTTTTTTAGGGGCATTTAAGCTCCTAACATTCCATGAAATGAGTTTCATGTCTCAAAGGGAAGGGTATCTCTCTTCCCTAATCTAAATGCTTATATACTTATGCATAGCCATTGTAACCTCACATATGTAATGAAGGAACTCCTTATTCGATAAAATTTATAGAGGATATTATCCTTATCATTGATATATTTTATAAGATAGGGATATCTAATGGTTTTTGATGCACATTCTTACCACAAATAAGATCTAGAATCTTCTCTCTTATAAGTTGTATTAGTTGACAAGAAGGCATTTTTACATATAAGAGTGATTTAAAAGAATGACATATATAATCTAGAATAGATTTATACTTTTTTAAACACCGGGTAGACTTGTTTTGACTATTGTAATTTTCATTCATAGAGAAATGATTATTTTAGGAGTCAAGTACGAGAGTAATTTTGTCTTTAAAATTGTTTCTAAGAGGTATTTTGGTTAAGTAGATGCAAAGTTTCTTTATGGGGACATGTTTAAGAAAGTACAAAATTGCCATGTACAATTTTTGATGTTTAATTTATTTCATAGGGAGGAAGGAAAGTAATAATTTTCTAGTTATGGAGGCTCTTGATACAAATATTTAATGTTCTGAAGATATTAAACCAGGAGAGACTCAAACTTTTAAGTAACTGAAATACCATAGACTGAAAGAAATCAAGGGCTCAAAAGGGGTAAGGGCCCAAGACATAAAGCCTACAAATAATTAATGTTAATATAATCATAACAAAATACTTTTCCAATGAAGAGTTTGTGCTAGATCTATTAAATATTCCTAATTTAATGACCTTGAGACAAATAATGTAATATCAATATTTTTGTTTTGTATTGAATGAATGTAGATTGCCAAATGTTGAAGTAAAAATTTCAATAAATAACTAGTATCTGTAAACTTGACAATGAATCAACTACAAATAACCAAATATCACAACAAGAAACAAATGCAGACATAAATTTATCGATCATGTTCGATTAGAAGAGTTTAGAGGCTTAAGAAGGAAATAGAAAGTAAATATAAATTAAGACTACATATACAAAAAATATATAATGGATTCAGAGAAAGCTGGTTCATAATAGGTTATAACCAAAAATGATGTAGCAATAATTTATCTTGATAAAAAAATTCTTATGCCCTATGCCATGAAAGTTTTTCCTTTGCTAAGTAGCAGTTTAGCCTGTGATATGATTTGTTGGATTTGGAAATTAATCTTTATGTTCTTCCCATGATCAACCCATAGTTGAGTAAAACGAAAATTCAGAAAATAAAAAATGTTAGGGTAAAGCCAATGTAACTTTCAAATGAGTATTTAGGTTATTCTAAATATTTTTACACCTATAGCTCTATATATGGGACAAAATAGAATGTTTGAATCCATCAACAATAGGATTAGCATTTTTTGATTTGTTTCATGATTCAATGGCTATTATATAGGTACTATAAAGTTGATTTCTAAATAATGAAAAAAAATTAATATTCAAAAGTTTATTAAACTATAGAATTGAAAAAAAAAATTCTTCTCATTTTTCTAGTGTATAGACACTAAGTTCTAATTTCCTTTCAATTTGAATTCTTTAGTTCATAAATATTTGATGATTTTTTATTTATTTCATATCACCAATGTTTTGTGGATGCTGAGAAATACTATACAGTCAATGTAAACACTCACAAATCAATTATGGGAATGTCTCTTAAATCTATCTTGAGAATCAAGTGGGTATTGTTTCCCTTGGAAAATTTGCTTCTTAAGGTAAATTTAAAAAAAGCTTTTTATTCAATAGTTGATGTCTGAAATTTAAAAAATAGAGTTAGATTACTTAATATTTTTACTCTAAAATCTTATATATCATTTTGTAATTATTTTCTAATTGGAGTAAAAGAGAGCTTTTTCAGAAAATACACTTGTAAATTGGTATAACAACTTTGAATTCTAACTATTTTGGATTCAATTTTCCTTGTTTATGAAATGAATGGTAATATTTATTAATTATAAATATTTAAATTACCTTGTGCATGTATAATTAGCTCTATAACATTGATTACATTTGTGCATATAAAACTTGATTATTGGAATATTTTTAAAAAAATACCAACCCCCTCATTTGAAATATTAATATGTAGATAGTTGAATTTCCATATAGATATCTATGACATTATTATATTAACCCCAGTGTCATTGATATTATTCCATGATATTTATTACCATATACCTTATATCTAGCCTAAGTTTTTGTCTTATGAATAGTAGCTACTTCTATTAATAGAGATAAAGTACACTATTCACAGAAGAAAAGTCAGTGGATACAAGATCACCCCTAAGTTGTCAGACAAAAATGCCCAAAAAGGAATGAAAGTAACACGAGATAAGCCTAGAGAGCAGAATACATAAAACAATCTCTTAAGTGGCTAGAGCATTGGGTAGATCTCTATGATCCTTATGACCCCATACATTAGTAGAGTCAAGGTTATTGTCTAGAAGAGTCCACCCTTCTTCAGTAGAAGGATCCCCTCTCCTTGTTCTGAGGTCTTTGAGGGGGAAATATTTTCACAACCCATTATGGAAATCATTTAGAGGTGTCAGGCCATTCACTATCACCACTAGGAGCTAGCCAACCACTCCTAGAATTTGTAGCTAGTCATCAACTAGTGCCACCATCGATAGGATCGGCCTCCCATAAGCCCCACCTAGAGGTAAAATAGTTGTGAGGCAAACAAGTAGAGACTACCTATCGAAAGTACTGCCAACACCAGACTAGTTGAGAGGAGCCTCAGACTATGAGGTTTGGGAGCGATGAGAAGAGGAATTGCATCTATGTTTCGTGCCATAGGGTGGAGAGAAATATCAAGATGATAAGAGTCTAGAAGAACGATCTAGAGGTACTTTGGCAACCATACAAGGGGCACTTCTCAAATGATATGAAAGGGTCTAAGGGTGGGCTACCTCTAGTAAAACTATGTTAGCCTGCACTTGAATATAGAGTTTGGGATTATTAAAAATACTAGATTTAGTAAAAATTCATAGATGAATATCATATTCCAATAAAAGGGAGTTTTGAGGTCAACAAAAAAACTAGGATAGGTGGATGAAAGTATCACACTAAGAACAAAAAGGACATTGAGGCTTTGGGATGCTCATATGCCTCAGAGAAGCACCTATATGCAAGCCTTGGAAAATAATACACCAAGCAAAATGAGCAATATTGGGTTCAAGGATAGGACATAAAGTAATACCAAATTTATGATTCTAGATCGATTAAGAATACAAAAATGCAAATGATACCCCATTGAGGGTTTGTAACTGCAAAAGATTGTGTTGGGGAACCAATGTCAGTCTTTTCACCAAGATTTCACTTAATAAATACCCAATTTATGTAGCATATTTAGAGGTAGAGTAGAGATGATGACATCAAATGTATATTGATTTGTTCGGCCAAGCTACAACGAAGTTCTCATATCCTCTCAAGAATTAAGACTCATAATAACTCTAGAAAAGAAATTTTGGGGAGCATGAACTCTAGGCACTTGGGCCAGGTGGAGACCCTGAACCTAAATGGGTAGAGACAACAAAATGCTATGCTAGTTGAATGAGAAACCATCTCTAAAACCACATCCATTCCACCAAAAATAGGGTTTAACAAGTTGACAAGCCTACCCAATGCTTTTGGCCATAAAAATACATATTATCTACATAGAATCCCCCATAATGAGAAGGGTTTGAAAGTAAATCCCATTCCAAGAAGGTTTGTTTACAAGGAAACCTAAAGAAATGCAATGGTAAAGAAGAATATTCTAAGCTTCATTACCATAAATGGCCTATATAATCCATTTGACACATAGAGAAAGGCCCCTCCAGTTAGTAGAAATAAGTCCAATGCTTCCAGAATCCTGAGGGGGTCAACAAAATTCACAAGCCACTTTGTGGAATCCATGGTGGTTTGCCAATGAGGCCCATTGTAAGTCTCTGAGAAGTTTCTCAGTCTTTCTATAAGAGGATTTAGGAGGTCAATAAGAAGAATAGTAAACATTAGGTGCTACAAAAATCTTACACTACATTATAATGTCATAATGGAGAACTCTCATTGTAATTCTCATAAAAAATAAATAAAAATTTTAATACTACATGATATAGAGAAAACATGTTTTAATTGTTGGCCATTTGGAGGAATTGATTATGTGTTGCATTTATGTTTTGTCATTAATGACAACACCAGTTATTTTGGTTTCTTTTTCGGTATCCTTCTGGTCCCAGTATGTTCTTTAGTTTCTAGTTGGATTAGATCCGATGCGATCCAGTATGCTACGATATGTTTGTGTTATGGAATTGGCTTATTCATGCCACTTAGATTCATCTTGAGTCAGTTGGGCTTGTTCTGGTGGTTGAATGTAAAAACAAGGATGTATATGAATGTAAGAACAAGGATGTATATGAGAATGTTGTAATAATCATTCAGGCGAGGATTTGGTCAATAATTTGTGATTGAGTTAGGTTTATGTAAGAGGATTTAGTCCTGTGATATTGAGATTAATTGGAACTATACTGAGGCATAGGAGATGTTATCTTTGTAGTTCATTCATTCTTCCAGATTGTAGTATGGATTTCTATGTAGTCAATGAGACTCCTTTTGTGATGAGCAGTGTGCTCTAGGTTGTTGGCATTCTTGCAAGTGAAGGCCCCTCAATTATAATTCACATACTTACTATAGAAGTATTATTTGACCATGTGTAGGCTTTCCACCATGTTTTTATCCTTTTACCGGGTTTTCCACATACAAATCTTGGTGTCCTGTGGATGATATTTATTCTCTGATTGTTGTTTATGCTTAATTGGTTTATCTATTATTTCAGTAGTTAGTTAATGCATTCTAGTATTGATCTATTGGGTTCGTGTATTAAAGTTTTAATTGCTTAATGTTCTAGTAATTTGAGACAACTGATTCACCCCCCCCTCTCAGTTGTCTTCCAGTTATTTGAACTATCTAACAATTGGTATTAGAGCTCTGGTCCTCTCTGCAGAAGCTTAACCGCTTAAGGAAGATTATATGGTGACTAATAGTTCATGTTCATCTGTCACAATCTTTCAGAGAGAAATTACTAGGCTTGATGGAACAGATTATAGAGTATGGAAGATTCAGATGGAGACTCATTTGAGATGTCTCGGTAAGGAAATTTGAGAAATGACATAGAATGGTGTTACACCTTATAATCCACCATCTGGCAATCCTCCTCTGGAAAACTTGGATAAGGAGCTTGCGAATGATTATAGAGAAAGAGAAGCCCTCTTGTGTGCACTTACTGATAAAGAAATTATGGGATTAACTGACAAATCAACTACAAATGCTATATGGGACAAGTTGGAGACTCCTAATGAAGGTGACCCTACTGCTAATATTTCTAAACTTGATGGTTACCGGGTGAGATATGAAAACCTGAAGATGGAAGAAGATGAAAGGATTACAGCATTTATGGAAAGGGTAAATGAGATTGTTATGGGAATTCAATGTTGTCGTGGATCTCTAAGTGAAGATGAAATTATTTCTAAAGTTCTAAGAGCTTTGCCACCGGCTTACAAGATGAAGGCTACTGCAATTAATGAGTTGAGAACAATGGCTATTACTTTTGTCAATAGAGATTCCTTGGTTAGGAAATTATATGCTTTTGAGATTGAAGAATTTGGACCTTCTGGAGCTATGAAGTCTGAACCTTCTTTTCATGCATCTGCATCATCAATCGACAAGCTAGATTGGAAAGATTTATATGCAAATAAATTGGATGATATGAAGAGAGAAGATGAAAAATTTGAGCAAATTGAAGCCATGTTTTCTAGAAGAGTACCTAAAGGACTGGTAGGAACTAATTATGAAGGAAAAGAACCTTTTAAATGTTTTGAATGTAATAATATAGGTCATTTTTGCTTCTGGATGTCCTAAAAGGAATTCAAGATTTGAAGAGAAAGCTACAAGATCTTTTAAGCCTGACACTAGTTATTAGAACAAGTATAAGTACAAGAAAAACAAAGATAAATCATGCTACATAGCGGATGAGGAAGGTGTTCTTAATATCTGCTAGTGGTTCTGGCAATGGAAAGGAATGGGTGTTCTTAATATCAAAGAAGATGTTCCAAGAATGGAGGAGAGTGTACCTAAAGAGAAGTCACTTGTTGCTAAAATTGAAGATAAGGATGAATGGGTAGTTGTCATATAATTGGAGATAGAAATAAGTTTCTATCTTTGCAAGGATTTGATGGTGGTCTAGTTAGATTTGGAGATGACAAAGCATGTATGAGCAAAGGAAAAGGAACTATATCATTAGAGGGTAAGAACAATACTGATAATGTTTATTATGTTGAAGGTTTAAAGTGTAATCTCTTGAGTGGAGGAAAATTGGTGGATAAGGGATTTCAATTATAGTTCAAGGATGGAAAATGCAAAATCATTAACATATCTAGATTGGAGATTGCAACCAGTACTCAAAGAAAAGGTAATATATTTCATTTGAATTTTGGTGAAAAGATATGTTTGATTGTACAAATTGATAAGAGTTGGTTATGGCATAAAAGGCTGCGTCATGTGAATTCGGATTGAATTGTGAAGATGAATTCAAATAAGGCAGTTAGAGATATACCTAAGATTGTGAAGCCCTATAATCTAGTATGTAGGGAATGTCAAATGGGAAAACATGAATGAGCCTCTTTTAAGAGTATACAAGATAAATATAATGATTTTCTTGATCTTATTCATATTGATTTGTGTGGCCTTGCTAGAGTTAAAAGTTTTTAAGGTGATATATATTTTATGCTAATCATTGATGATTATTATAGAATGATGTGGGTTACTTTTCTAAGGGATAAATCTGAGGCTTTTGAAAAGTTTAAAATCTTTAAAGCTAAAGTTGAGACTGAGACAGGATTCAAGATTAAATGTTTAAGGCCAGATCATGGTGGAGAATTTACATCCAGTGAGTAAAATAACTTTTGTGAGAGGCATGGTATAAGGAGAAATTGTTTTGCTCCCTAGACACCTAACAAAATGGAGTTGTGGAAATGATTAACATAACTATATTGGATGCTGCTAGAACAATGATGATGGAAGTTAATATACCTCATATCTACTAGAGAGAAGGAGTGAGCACAATAGTCTATACATTCAACAAAGTACATATCAAAGGAGAAATTGGTAAGACACCTTATGAATTATGGTTTGGTAATAAACCTACAGTTAAGTATTTTAGAATCTTTGTAGTAAATGTTATATTAGGAGAGATGATATCATTGGAAAATTTGATCCTATATGTGATGAAGGAATATTTTTTGGTTATTCTAATGAAAGAAAAGCAAATAGATGTTATAACAAGAGATTGCAGAGAATTTTGGAGAGCACTAATGTCAACATGGATGAGATGAATAGAAGTCAAATTAGAGTTTATGAGCAAGAACTGGTAGTGGAAATGATTATATCTGAAGTGGTAGCACCTTTATCGGAACAAAATGTTGAGCTAGTTTCTTCGACAGTATTATAAAATTTAATAGTAATGGAAGAACAGGAAAGAGGAACAAAGAATCTGAAGACTCCTAGGTATGTGAGGCTGAATTATTCAGAAGATTAGATCATTAGGTATAAGACCAATGGAGTGATGACAAGAAGGAGACTGGCATCTAATGAGGTATGTTTAATTTCTCAAGTTGAACCAGTATCAGTAATTGAAGCATGTAAAGATGAATGTTGGATGAAAGCTATGGAAGAAGAATTAGATCAGATTGAGAAGAATAACACATGGAATTTAGTTCCCTGGCCTAAAAATAAGTATGTTATTGGAACTAAATGATTTTTTAGGAATAAATTCAATGAATATGGACAAGTTGTAAGGAATAAAGCTAGACTAGTTTGTAAAGGATTTTATCAGAATGAAGGAATTGATTATGGTGAATATTTCCATATATTACACTGAGATATGAATTACAAATCCTTGAGAAAGAGATATGAATTAGACATAACACCTTTTAAATAAGAACATTCAATATACATTTCGAACATTGGACATCATCCCCAATAAAAATTAATAGTCTGCACCATTTTAAAAGTGCCAAAAATAGTAATAATTTTTCTCTATACAATTATTTGAACATAAGAAGTTTTTAAGATTATGAGGAGTTATATACACATTCTCGCTAAATTTCCCCACACGCAAACGTAAATAAATCCATCCGGGTCCCTAGAAAATATTGTGGACTCTCCGTGTCTATCTTCAACTTCACGTAGTCTCCACACAATCGACTTTATTTCCTTATCACTGGACCATTTCAATTGTTTATATATTTTTCCTTTCAATACATTAAGGAAATAAAATCCCTTTCACATAAATAGACGCTTATTAAATGGATGAAGCATTAACTATCTTTGTTTATTTGATAATTGTAATCACTTAATACAAGGAAATATAAAATATTTTGTTAATTTATTATTTTAAACATTTAAATAATAAAAAAAAATTAAATATTTTCAGTGGGTCTTCGTTTTGTTCGTGAATTTGAATGATTCTAAATGAGGCCATGAGTGACCAAGTCTTGTTGAGTACAAGGGTCTAACATCATAAAGGATTAGGTTAGGATCATGCCTCAAGCGAATTTGGTAGAATGGATACCTCTTAGTCCATGTCTCTTAGATGAAGAGGTTTTAGCCTATAGGCTCATGCCCCCATATGTAATGGCTAATACTACTTTGTGAAGGCCTTTGTCAGGCTGGTGTGCTTGTGGCTTTGTGCGCTTGGTGGGCTACTAAGCTCATAGATCCAAACCTCCATCAAAAAATAAAAAAATAAATGTTAATTCCATCTTTATGTTCTACTTGTGGGCTACTAGGCTACTTGACATTTGATGGTTTTCTTTTGAAATTCCATCTTTATGTTCTTCTAGGAAACTACTTACAGTTGAATGAAAAGCATAGTAAGACAATCATATTTGTTAGATTAAATATTTAAAATTATAAATTCTTGATGGTCATTGTAGTTATTAAAAATTACTTTACATTGGACTCTCCATAAATGCAATTGACATGATCAATTTAATTGAGCTTGAACTATTGAAAAATATTTTGCCTCAAAGTTTGATGTGTACTATTACTATTATAAGAATCAATAATATTTGGAAATAGTAGACCTTCCATTTTAGCTGCAAATATTCAGTTAGATGCAATAATGAAACTAAAAGTCTCAAATCTAGATATTCATACTTGATATAGGACAATAATTAAGGTAAGAAATGAATAATGCAAGGTATAACAAAAAATCATGCATCCAAATTTCATTAAATTGAATAGATTCTATCTAAGAGGATGGTGATCTGTAGGTGCTTATTTCCTAAATATTACTTGATTTGATAGAATAAGGATTCTTTACAAATTATAGACTCGCCATTTAACAACATAAGGTTGACATATGATTCATCGATAAAGGAAGGTGACATGTCTATCTTCAATAGGTTTTCCCAATAGAAAATAGAGGGATAGAATTGAAGAAAATAATCAAGGAATAGGATTAGTTGGTCTTGACATGTTTGTTAGCTATTGTACTAGTGTCAAAAGAGTGCTAAATCGATAGAGGAAATTTCGTTAAATTATAAGTTGAAATGATATGTAAACAAGTGTAAGAGTATTACATGATGAGGTTGATAGTCAAGCATTCTCATACATGTGTAAGTGATGGGGATGCGTAAGTTTTAAGGGATGAGATGGAATACTGATGTTTCTTTAAGACAGTACTATTAGACATCCATGATCAAGGAGTGTAATGAGTCAAATATACTCACACATGTGGGAGGATGGAGTGGCTCGAGGAAACATACAATAAAAATGTTCAAGATCAAGATTTTCATTCCTGCATAGAATTGGCTGGTTCAGAATTAAAATGATGAGATATTTTGTTTATTAGAAGAAAGTCTTAAAATGAGATGAAAAAGAGGAATTAATTAACTTGTAATGAATGATTAATTTTTAAATTTGAAATAAATGGTTAGTTTCAAATGCCTTGTCAAAGATCTTGGAGATGAAAAGGATTGGAGAACTTTTGTACCTTTATGAAGTATTAGAGATGGTAGACCTTTGCTACTAGCATATTGGAGATGGGATACCTTCAATACCTTGACAAGGTATCAAATATGGGAGGACTCTATATAAATTATTACAATTCAAGGGAAAAGTATGAATTTCAACACCTTAGTTGGGGAGTTGTACTATTAACTTTAGGAAAAATATAAGGGAATAGTTAGATCGTGAGTGTAATTAGTGAAATAGTCCCCTATTTAATTAATTTATAGGAAATGAGTATGGAGAAGTATAACTAAATTTAAAATTGAGAAATGGACAAATCACCTCGAAATAAGTATCTATCCAACTTTTTTGCTATGTTGTTGAAGTCGAATTGCTTGTTCTTCCAAGTGAAAACATTGTCTCCTAACTTTATCTCCTACAAATTATTTTTGGACACCCAAGCATTAAAGTCTTTCTAGGAATCACCAGGCCTCTCAATTCCGCCTTTTTTATACTACCTGTACAAAATGGTATTAAAATCTCCTCCTATAAATATATGAGATAAAGGACGCGAATCTATGAATACATCCAATTATTACCAAAGATCCTTCTTTTGTTGTCATGATATTGGCCTATAAACATTTATTATCAAAAATACTAAATTTTAATTAAGGCTCCTTACTTCTCCCCCAAGTCAATGAGTCCTTGATCCCAATCATTTAAATTTAATAGCAAGTTTGTTCCACATAAAAGCTAGACCTCTTGAAGCTATATCCTCTAAATTTAATTTGGTTTCATGTAACAAAATCCCTTCTTCCTTAGTCAAAAAAATTCTACATTTGACAAGGCACTTTTTTAAGGGGCATTTAAGCTCCTAACATTCCATGAAAGGAGTTTCATGTGTCTGAGGGAAGGGTATCTCCCTTCCCTAATCTAAATATTTATGTACTTATGCATAGCCATTGTAACCTCACATATGTAATGAAGGAACTCCTTATTCGATAAAATTTATAGAGGATGTTATCCTTGTCATTGATATATTTTATAAGACAGGGATATCTAATTGTTCTTGATGCATATTCATTGGATATTCTTACTACAAATAAGATCTAGAATCTTCTTTGTCTTATATGTGGCATTAGTTGACAAGAAGGCATTTTTACACATAAGAGTGATTTAAAAGCATGGCATATATAATCTAGAACAAATTTATACTTTTTTCAACATGGGTAGACTTGTTTTGACTATTGAAATTTTCATTCATAAATATTTAATTATCTTACAAGTCAAGTAGGAGAGTAATTTTGTCTTTAAATTATTTCCAAGAGGCATTTTCGTTAAATAGATGCAAAGTTTCTTTATGGGGACATGTTTAAGAAAGTATACAATTGGCATGTATATTTTTTGTTGTTTAATTTATTTCATAGGGAGAAAAGGAAATAATACTTTTCTAGTTATGGAGGCTCTTGATACAAATATTTAATGTTTTGAAGATATTAAACCAGAAGAGGCTCAAACCTTTACATAACTGAAATACCATAGAGTGAAAGAAACCAAGGGCTCACAAGGGGTGAGTGCCCAAGACATGAAGCCTACAAATAGTTAATGTTAATATAACCATAGAAAAATACTTTTCCAATGAATAAGCTGTGCTAAAGCTATTAAATATTCCTAATTTAATGACCTTAAGACAAATTATGTAATGTCAACATTTTTGTTTTGTATTGAATGAATGTAGATTCCCAAATGTTGAAGAAAAAATTGCAATAAATAACTAGTAGGTATAAACTAGACAATGAGTCAACTACAAATCACTAATATCACAACAAGAAAAAAATACAGACATAAATTTATCGATCATGTTAGATTACTAGAGGTTAGATCCCTAGGAAAGAAAAAGAAATTACATATCAATTAAGATTACATATATAAAAAATCTATAATGGTTTCAAAGCAAGTTGTTCCATAAGAGGTTATAACCAAAAATTATGTAGCAATTGTTTATCTTGATAAAAAAAGGTCTTAGGCCCTACGCCATGAAATTTTTTTCTTTGTTGAGTAGTAGTTTAACCTATGATTTGATTTGTTGGATTTGGAAATTAATCTTTATGTTCTTCGCATTATCATCCTGTGGTTGAGTAAAAATAAAAGTTAGACAATAAAAAATGTTAAAGTAAAGCCAATGTAGCTTCCAAATGAGCATTTAGGTTATTCTAAACAATTTTACATCTATAGCTCTATATGTGGGACAAAATATCATGTCTGAATCCATGAAAAATAGGATTAGCATTTTAAGATTTGTCTCATGATTCAAGGGATATTATAAAGCTACTATAAAGTTTATTTCTAAATAATGAAAATAATTTAATATTCAAAAGTTTATTAAACTACAGAATTGAAAAAATATTATTTTCTTCTTATTTTTGTAGTGTATACACACTAAGTTCCAATTTTATTTCATTTTCAATTCTTTAGTTCATAAATATTTGATGATTTTTTATCTATTTGATATCACCAATGTTTTGTTGATGCTGAGAAATACTACATAGTCAATCAAACACTCGCAAATCAATTATGGGAATGTCTCTTAAATCTATCTTGAGAATCAAGTGGGTATTGTTTCCCTTGGAAAATTTGCTTCTTAAGCTAAATTAAAAAAAGTTGTTTATTCAATAGTTAATGTCTGAAATTTAAAAAATAGAGTTAGATTATTTAATATTTTTACTCTAAAATTTAATATTTCATTTTGTAATTATTTTGTAATTGAAGTAAAATAAAGCTTTTCCAGAAAATACACTTGCAGTTTGGTTATAACAAGTTTGAATTCTAACTATTTTGGATTTAATTTTCCTTGTTTATGAAATGAATGGTTACATTTATTAATTATAAATATTTAAATTAGCTTGTGCATGTATAATTAGGTCTAGAACATTGATTATATTTGTGCATATAAAATTTGATTATTGGAATGTTTCTAAGAAAACACTAGCCCCCTCATTTGAAATAGTAATATGGAAATAATTGAATTTCTATATAGATATCTAGGACATTATTATATTAAACTTGATGTCATTGATATTATTCAATGATATTTATTACCGTAGACCTTATATCTACCCTAAGTTTTTCTCTTATGAATAGTAGCCACTTCTATTAATAAATATAAAATACACTATTCACAAAAAAAAATTCAGTGGATACAAGATCACCCCTAAGTTGTCAGATAAGAAATGCCCAAAAAAGAAAAAAACAACATGAGATAAGCCTATAGAGCAGAAAACATAAAACAATCTCGTAAGTGGCTAGAGTATTGGCTAACGGAGGTAGATCTCTATCATCCTTCTTCAGTAGGAGGCTCCTCTGTCTCCTTGTCCTGAGTTCTTTGAGAGGGAAAGATTGCCACAACTCATTGTGGAAATCCTTTAGAGGGGCCAGATCATCCACTATCACCACTATGAGCTAGGCAACCACTCCTAGAACTTGAAGCTAGCCATCAACTTGCACCACCATCGATAGGATCTACCTCCACTAAGCCCCACGCATAGGTAAAACCCTTGTGAGGAAGAAAAATATAGACTACCTATTGAAAGTACTACCAGCACTAGATTGACTGAGAGGAGCCTAAGACTATGGGGTTTGGGAGAGATGAGCAGAGGAGCTACATCCATGTTGGTAGCCACAGGCTGGAGACAAATCTTGAGAGGATAAGGTTCTAGAAGAAGGATCTAGAGGCACTTTGGCAACCATACAAGGGGCACTTCCCCAATGATACAAAAGGGCCTAAGGTTCTAGAAGAAGGATCTAGAGGCACTTTGGCAACTTTGTTAGCTTGCATTTTAATAGGAAGTATGAGATTATTCAAAATACTATAAGTTTTAGTAAAAATTGATAGATGAATGTCAATAGAGATATGAGAAAACAAAACAAATCTGAGCATCCCAAATATGAGCAAATTTAAAAGGTATATGATGAGATTTCCCCAAAAGGGCCATATGCAAATAAAAGGGCTCTAACCTAAAAGGCTAAAAAAAGTCATGAATCCAATTCTAAAAGTTTTGAGCTCAACAACAAAACCAGAATAGGTGGATGAAATTATCAAGCTAAGAACAAAAGGGACATTGAGGCTCTAGGATGCCCATATGCCTTAGACAAGCACCTAGAGGCAAGCCTTGGAAAAGAATACACCAAGAAAATGAGCAATATTGGGTTCAAGGATAGGACACAAAATAATGCTAAATTTGCAGTTCTAGATTGATTGAGAAGACAAAAAATAACAACGAGGGTTCAAAGATGGCAGCATAGGAAAGTGCAGAGAGATCCAATGATACCCCATCGAGGGTTTGTAACTACCAAAGGTTGTGTTGGGAAACCAATGCTAGTCTTTCCACAAAGGTTTCACTTAATAAATACCCATTTTGTGTAGCATATTTGTAGGTAGAGTAGAGATGGTGACATGAAATGTATATTGATCTGGTTAGCCAAGCTTGAATGAAGTTCTCATATCCTCTCAAGACTTAAGAGTCGTAGTAACTAGAAAAGAAGTCTTCGGGAGTACGAATGCCACATTTGTGCAATCATAGAGCATGAACTCTAGGCACTTGGGCTAGGGGTATACCTTGAACCTAAATGGGAAAATACCATGAAATGTTATGCTAGTTGAATGAGAGACCATCTCTAAAACCACATCCATGCCACCAAAAATAGGGTTTAACGACTTGACAAGCCTACCCAATGCTTTTGGCCACAAAAGTACTTATTATCTACATAGCATCCCTCATAATGAGAGATGTTTGAAAGTATAACCCACTCCAGGAAGGTGTGTTAGCAAGGAAACCTAAAGAAATGCAATGGAAGAGAAGAATATTCTAAGCTTCATTACCATAAATGGCCTATATAATCCATTTGACACATAGAGAAAGGCCCTGTCAATCACTAGAAATAAGTCCAATGCTTCCAAAATCCAAAGGGGGTCAGCAAAATTCCCAAACCACTTCGTGAAATCCATGGTGGTCTGCCGATGAGGCCCATTGTAAGTCTCTGAGAAGTTTCTCAATCTTGCTATAAGATGGTTTAGAAGGAGGTCAATAAGAATAATAGTAAACATGAGTGGGTGCCAAAATATTACTCTAGATTATGATGTCATAATGGAGAAATCTCATTATAATTATAACAATTAAATGAAACATTTAATACTACATGATAAAGAGAAAACATGTTTTAATAAATGTAACAAATTAGTTGACTAAGAACAACATGAGCTACATAGGAATAATAGGTAATGATTTTGCTAACATTTATAGCCATATGAAATTTATTTTTAGTTATAAGAATTATACTTTATTTATCTATATGCATTGATATATAACTATAATTTAATTTTTACATTGGTTGTATTAAATGTGATGGCATATGATATATAACACTATTCTATTTCATCATTTTCTTCTATAATAATTTATAGTTTGCATGTTTTTTTTTATCTTTTTCATCTTTTGAGAATTGTAAATGCTTTCCCCATATACCTTTCCATGTGCAACTAATTATCAAAATTCTTTTGGTCCTCTATTTAATCTTATATTCAATGTTGAATTTCTTAAGGCATACTTTCCAACACTTCTTAAGCCAACATCAACTCAATGATAGTTCTGATACTTAATGTAAAGTACAAATGCCAATAGCTAACAAGATGAGAGGCGGGGGTGAATCATACAAACCTAAACTTCCATAAAATCAATAGATTCAACTACAGTAACTTATACTTCAGCAATATAACCAAAACTGCTAAACATGCAAACTTATGAACACATAATCATAATAACACTCATAACACCAGTCTTAGCGTGGAAACCCAAATAAGGAAAAACCACTGTGGGATTTCTGACGCACTAAGAAATATACTCTTCTAGAGTATGCTCGGTTAAAAGCAAATCCTTTTAAATATTACAAAAACATTGCTAGATGTGACCCGATTAAGGGATTTCACTCAGATCTGTTAGGATTTTCACTTTGTTAGAAGTGACCTTGTCAAAGGATTTCAAACACTCACTTAGAATGTTACCTTGCTAGAGGGTTTACATATAAGACTATTAAGTCCACTCGGTTAAGAGATTTTCTGTCACTTACAAAATAAAAGTAATAAAAATCTATCTGCAACTTGACATCTAAAATGCTAAAGCAGTCTCTTATTTTCTCAAAACAATCTAGTCATAAGACTTATCTTGTCCCTCTGTTGGGCTCTCTACTCTGTTATTCAAATAGGTCTTCAAGCTTCTATGCTCGGTAATAACTATGTAGCATCCCTGTGCATACACTTGCCTGCATACATTGTTTATCAACAATTCGTTATTTATAAACAATCGCTTAACCGCTTAATCTCCTTGATCACATTTACCATGATCAATCTTAGCCATCAGATCTTCAAACTTGACTAGGTTCAATGTATCCTTTTGATCTGAAAATGTTTTAGCTTACTTCAGGACTTGCATTCCCTTCTTGGAACTTGCATAAGGTTATTGTGGTTCAATCTGCGATGTAGATCTTCCTGCCAATTTTCCTTTGCCATAGATCCTTAACAAACTTCATGCACGACATACCAATCATTTATACATCTCCAGCTAATCATTGTCCTTTATTAAATAATTATTTTATCCATCCCATGAGCACTATCATAACTCAATTGCAACTCAATAAATACTAAACTTTACTCGGTAGACATTCCACCTTCATTAACCGATATCGATAAATTTGGGTTTACCGACTAGGTTCCTTAAGGTTTACCAACTAGGTTCTTTGCTCGGTGATATAGTATAGTATAAACCTTACAGTCAATAACATATGTAGGACATCAAAATAATCTAAACATCATGATCTCATCATTGTCTAACTTGGTAATAGTTGCCCATTGAATAACTTATTTCTCCCCTTATTCATCATATTCTTTCTGTGTCTTTTACCGACATCTTAATTCTCTTCAAATCAATCTTCTCAAGATATGGCAACATCATACTAAATCAGATAATCAATCTCTTGACATTAATGACAAAATAATGTTATAAAGATAGTTATCATCCTTCTTCAGTTATATCAACAATCTTTCTTACTGTAATGCCAACAATCTCCCCCTTTGGCATTGATAGCAAAACCAATAATTATATGGTAATATCAACAAGATATTCAAATTGATTTGGATTCAGATTGTTGTTAGACTTCTCCTGTTATCCTTGAGCTATTAAAATCTTCTAAAGTCTTCTTCCTTTTCATTAGGCTATTGAATTGTTGTCTTGCATTTAGTCTTTTCCATTTTTGCAATCTACTCCCCCTGTCATTAGTCTTCTGTTATTCATCATTCAGGGCTTTCATTCAGTCAACCATTTAGCCTTTCAACCAAACCATTTATAGTCTTCTCCCCCTTTGGCAACAATGCCAAAAAGTAAAAGAACTAAATTATGATTTCTTCCTCTATGAAGTGATTTGTCTTTTTGTGTGTCATCTCAGTCTCGGTCAAATCAACTTGTCTCTATTCACTTTTTCTTGCACAACTTTAGGTGACCTCTTAAAGTGCATAAATCAACATCAATCCATACATAATATTTTGTAGATTCACTGAATTGATGCTTTCACCGAACTCAGTCAGTGAGTAGAAGATAGGGGTAGGATCCCTAACTTGCTTTTGAGATACTCAAAAGTGTCCCTTGGCAATGGATTTGTGAAGATATCTGCTAATTTCTCCTTTGAACTGATATATTCTAGCACAACTTTCTTCTCTTGAACTTCTTCTCTAAGATAATGATACTTTATAGATATATGCTTTGTCTTAGAGTGCATCACTGGATTCTTTGAAATGTTATTGGCACTAGTAGTATCACAGAATATAGTTACTGGCTGGGTAACTTTCTCATTTATACCTTCCAATAGTTGTTTGATCCATGCTATATTGGTACAGTTCAATGCTGCAGCAACATATTCAACTTTTGTTGTTGACTGTGAGATACATCCTTGTTTCTTGCTAAGCCAACTCACAAGTCTTTCTCCCATAAAGAAAGCTCCACCACTTGTGCTTTTCCTATCATCTATGTTGCCTGCCCTATTAGCATCAGTATAAACTTTTAAATCAAAATTATTCCTCTTTTCTTATACTAAGCCATAATCTTCAGTGCCTCTCAGGTATCTGAAAATTCTCTTGATTGCTATCATATGTGTTTCCTTGGGATCTACAAAGAATCTTGCTACAATACCTACTGCATGTGCTATATCTGGTCTACTATGCACAACATATTGCAATTTTCCAATCATAGATCGGTAATGTGTCTCATCAATAGATGCAGATTCATCATTCTTTGATAATTTACAGTTAGTAGTCATAGGAGTACTTACTGGTTTAGAATCCTCCATTCCAAATTTCTTCAATATTTCCTTTATGTACTTGGATTGAGTAATGAAAATCTCATCTTTCATTTGCAATATCTATAAACCTATAAAATACTTTATCTCTCTGATTAGTGACATCTCATATTCTTTGCACATTTCATTTCCACAAAATACGATATCATCAACAAATATGGCTGAGATCAGTATTCCATTGTCCTCATCTTTCTTCATGTACATATTGTTGTTTTCACTTGTCCTTATAAAACCAATCTTGATCAAATAAGAGTGCAATCTTTCATACCATGCTCTAGGTGCTTGCTTTAGACCATATAAATCTTTGTTCAGTTTGGACACCTGATCTTTACTCCTGTCTTCAACAAATCCTTCAGGTTGTTCAATGTGAACTTCTTCTTCTAGTATACCATTCAAAAATGTACATTTGACATCCATTTGATATACCTTGAAATTCTTGAAAGCAGCACATGTCAACAATGTTCTTACTCCCTCAAGTCTAGCCACAGGTGCAAAAGTCTCACCATAATCTATTCCTTCTTCTTGAGCATAACCTTTGCAAGCTAGTCTTGCTTTGTTGCGAATGACTTCACCTTTCTCATTTAGCTTGTTTATGAAAATCCACTTAGTACTGATTACATTTTTGTCCCTTGGTCTTGGGATTAGTGTCCATGTGTCATTCTTCTTGATTTGATCAATCTCTTCTATCATAGCATTTACCCAATCTTCACTGTTAAATGCCTCTTTCACTATTCTTGGTTCAAATTCATATATTAGACATGTGTTCTATCTTAGTTTGTTCCTTGTCATCTGCTGGCATTTCAATAAGGATATTGAGAAGGTTGTTGATGATTATGGATATAACTGATCAAGGATGTTTACTGTCTTAATATTATTATTTTGTCATTAATGTCAAGAAATTGATTTTCTAATTCAGTATGATTTGATGAGTATAAAGATGTCGGTAAAAAACATAGAAAGAATATGATGAATAAGGGGAGGAATAAGTTATTCAATGGGCAACTATTACCAAGTTAGAGAATGATGAGATCATGTTGTTTAGATTGTTTTGATATCATATATATGTTATTGATTGAAAGGTTAATACTATACTATGTTACCGAGCAAAGAACCTAGTCGGTAAACCCTAAGGTTATCGCTATCGATTAATGAAGGCAGAATGTCTACCGACTGAAGTTTAGTATTTACCAAGTTGCAACCGAGTAATAACAAAATGAATTAAATGATTACATGCATTATTTAATGAAGGAAGCTGATGAGCTAGCTATGATTAAATGATTGGTATGTCGTGAATGAAGTTTGTTAAAGAATCTATGGCAAAGGAAAATCAGCAGGAAGATCTACAGCTCAGATTGACCGCAATACCCTAGCACAAGTTCCAAGAAATGTATACAAGTTCTAAGGTGGGGTAAAAAAAATTTTAGATCGAAGGATACATTGAACCTTGTCAAAGTTTGAAGATCTGATGGCTATGATTGATCATGGGAAATGTGATCAAGGAGATTAAGCAGTTGGCAAATTGTTTATAAATAGGGAACTGTT
This sequence comes from Cryptomeria japonica, assembly GCF_030272615.1. Classification (NCBI taxonomy): domain Eukaryota; kingdom Viridiplantae; phylum Streptophyta; class Pinopsida; order Cupressales; family Cupressaceae; genus Cryptomeria; species Cryptomeria japonica. The sequence continues at coordinate 351,187,674 of NC_081411.1, read as the reverse complement.
GATAAACAATGTATGCGGGCAAGTGTATGCATAGGGATGCTACATAGTGATTACCAAGCACAGAAGCTTGAAGACCTATTTTGAATAACAAAGTATAAAGCCCAGCAGATGGACAAGATTAGTTCTATGTCTATATTGTATTGAGCAAATAAGAATCTCTTTTAGCATTTTAGATGTGAAGCTGCAGATAGATTTTTATTACTGTTATATTGCGAAGTGATAGAAAATCCCTTAACCAAGTGGACTTAATAGTCTTATTTGTAAAACCCTCTAGCAAGGTGACATTCTGATTGAGTGTTTGAAATCCTTTAACAAAGTCACTTCTAACAAGGTGAAGATCCTAATAGATCTAGGGGGAATCCCTTAACCGGGTCACATCTAGCAATGTGTTTGTAATCTTTAACAAGATTTGCTTTTAATTGAGCATACTCTAGAAGAGTATATTTCTTAGTGGGTCCGAAATCCCACAGTGGTTTTTTCCTATTTGGGTTTCCAAGTTAAATCTGGTGTTATGAGTGTTATGATGTTTATATGCTTTTGAGTTTGCATGTTTAGCAGTTTTGGTTATATTACTGAAATATATGTTACCGAGGTTGAATCTAATGTTGTTATGGAAGATTACGTTTGTGTGATTCACCCCCCCCCTCTCATATTGTTGGCTATTGGATCTATACTTACATTAAGTATGAGAACTATCAATTGGTATCAGAGCATTGGACTTCGGAAGAAAAGTTTAAAGGTACTTGAGGCAAAGATCCAAAGATGTATAAGAGGGATGCACTGAAGCTGAACAAGTCAAGTTTCTCTACATGACAGAAAAGGATGAAGCTGCACCTATCAGGAGTTGGAGAATATGCTTTATATTATCTAGAGAATTATTTCAGCACACCGAGCACCTATCCATTGACAATGGAAGAAATAAAGGCAAAGCAAGAACATATCCAAGCAATGATTGAAATAACATCTGCATTGACCAATTCAGAGTTTAATGATCTAGAAGGCTGCAATGATGCAAAGGCAATGTCGGACAAGCTCATATCTGTGTATGGAGGAGATGAACATGTTCAAAGAGCAAAAGTGGATAGTCTAAGAGGACAACTTGAATCTATGAGGATGAATGAAGGTGAAAACATAACCCAGTACAATACAAGACTAAAGGAGATTGTCAATCAAATCAAAGGAGCAGGTGGAACTATTGAAGAAAAGGATATAACAAGTAAGTTGTTAAGAACCCTTCTATTGGCTTATGGAATCCGAGTCTCTACAATCAATGAATTGAGGTTTGTACCTAATATGCCAATTTCTTTAGATGCTACTATTGGTAAGCTACATGCATTTGAGTTAAGTAACTTTGATAACAGTGGGTCATTGATAAATAAAGTTCAATCTGCATTTAGTTCCTTTCATCTTGATGAATCTAATGATTACAATAAAAGAAAATATAAGTACTCTGAAGGAGATCATAGTGGAGCAAGTGAAAGATTTCGCAAGAACATAGAGGAAGTACACAAACTGTATGAATAAATCATAAAGCAAGAAGAATTTGAAGCACTATTAGCCAGAAGGTTACCAAGAGGCAAAGGTAAGTATAAAGGAAAACTACCTTTGAAATGTTTCAATTGTGATAAGATAGGACATATAGATTCTAACTATCCTGACAAAGATTCTACTGAAAAGAGAGATTACCGAGATGATAGATAGAAAGATAATCATTACAGACAACACTGAGACCTCAGAAGAAAAGATAGAAAGACATGCTTAATAGCTAATAAAAATAAGCAAGAAGCACCGAGTAAGAGGTCTACCGAGTCTTGAAAAACCTGAGAATGCTATGTGTCGAGGATGCCAGATGGGTAAGATGACAAGATCAAGCTTTACAAGTAAGTCCTACACTTCTAAAGTAATTTCATATTATTTGTGGATGATTACTCAAGGATGATGTCAGTCATGTTTTTAAAAGAAAAATCAGAAGCTTTTCAAATGTTCAAATGGTACAAGACAATAGTTGAAAATGAAACAGGAAGACAACTGAAATGTCTTAGATTTGATAGAGGAGGAGAATTCATTGCTGATGAATTTAACTTATTCTGCAATAATCATGGTATAAAGAGGCAAGTGTCTGCACTGAGAACACCTTAGCAAAATGGGATAGCTGAGAGAAGAAACAGATCAATTGTGGATTGTGCAAGAACCCTGATGATAGAAAAGAGGGTACGTCAAACATTTTGGAGACAACCAATCAGTAGCGCAGTTTACACCCTGAACCGAGTTCAACTGAAGAAAGGAACTATGAAGACACCATATGAGATCTGGTATGACAAGAAACCTAATGTAAGTTATTTTAAAATCTTTGGAAGTAGATGTTATGTTCCCAAAGATGACAGAAACGGAAAATTTGATCAGAAAAGTGAAGAAGGAACATTTCTTGGTTATTCTTCTCGAAGTAAAGCATTTAAATGTTTGATCAAATCATCTAACAAAATAGTAGAAATTGCAAATGTGAAAATTGATGAATTTGTAGAAAGAAATGATGAAGGAAATTCCAAAGAACCAGAAGATTATAAAGAATTTGTTTATGTTGAACTGAGATGTCCTACCAAGAAAGATGCTAAAGAAAATGAAGATAATGTCCAGTTACCGAGTGATGAAGAAGATCATATAGAACCTACCGAGCCTATATTAGCCAAGTATGTCAAAAGACATCATTCATCAAGTCAGATTATAGGAGATAAGGATGATCTAGTGATGATGATAGTTCTGATACTTAATGTAAGTACAGATCCAATAGCCAGCAAGATGAGAGGGGGGGGGGGGGGTGAATCACACAAACTTAATCTTCCATAAAAACATCAGATTCAACCTCGGTAACATATATTTCAGTAATATAACCAAAACTGCTAAACATGCAAACTCAAAAGAATATAAACATCATAACACTCATAACACTAGATTTAACATGGAAACCCAAATAGGGAAAAACCACTGTGGGATTTTAGACCCACTAAGAAATATACTCTTCTAGAGTATGCTCGGTTACAAGAAAATCCTATTAAAGATTACAAACACATTGCTAGATTACCAAGATTTGAAGGTTCTGATTGTTGAAAATGGAGATTGGATGCTCAGTTTATAGAAAATTACAGAAGATTGATTGAAAGATGGAACATAATGATCAAGAGGTGTAAACTTAGGTGAGCTCAAATGCAAGTTGATAGATGAACGGCTGATTGTAGGAGTGGAACTCAATAGCTTGAATAGATTAAAGGAGTCAACTGATTGATGAAAGAGTTAACTGAAGGAAGAAAAAGAATGATTGGAGGAAATAAAGAGGATGACACAGAGAGCTAAATTTACAAAAAGCTAACTAAAGGATGGAAATAGAAGTTGGAGAGATAAATGATTTAATTAATTAATTGATTTAATTAATTAATTTAGCATGTGCTTGCATTTAGATTTAAATTATTAATTTAATCTTTGCATGAGATATTATTCAAATAATTGAATTTATTAATTCAATTTAGCATTTGAATATATTTAGAACTTGACTTTCATTTTCAATTTGATTTTTGAAATCATGCACATGTATTTGAATTTGGAAGAAATTAGAAGAATATGAAATTAGAATTTGGGGATTTGGAAATGGAAGAATTAATTAGCTAATTAAATAATTTAAAGAAACTATTTAATTATTTAGAAATAGAATTTAATTAAGTAATAAAGACTATTTAATTTAAAGGATTAAATCACAATTAATTAAATAATAAATATTTAATTAATATTTAGAAGAGGGTTGAATGATTAGATGATTAGAGATAGAAATTGAGTAATTAGTAATGTATTTAAATAATGAAGATTATTTAAATTGAGAAATTGATCAAAATTAATTAAATAATAAATATTTTAGAAAATGATTAAATGATGAAATGATGATAGATTAGGAAATAGAATAATTAATAAGATGATGAGGAAATATGAAATTAGAAGAATTTAGAAGAATAAGTTTAATTGACTTAATTAAATAATAAAGATTATTTAATCAATTAGAAGAATAATTAGTACATGATCAATGAGACATTTTTAGGTGTCTACAAACTTCATTCATGGCATACCAATCATTTAATCATAGCCAGCTCATCAGCTTCCTTCATTAAATAATGCATGTAATCATTTAATGCATTCTATTATTACTCGGTTGCAACTCGGTAAATACTAAACTTCACTCGGTAGACATTCTGCCTTCATTAACTAATAGCGAAAACATTAGGGTTTACTAGCTAGGTTCCTTAGGGTTTACCGACTAGGTTCTTTGCTCAGTAACATAGTACAGTATTAACCTTTCAATCAATAACATATGTATGATATCAAAACAATCTAGACATCATGATCTCATCATTGTCTAACTCGGTAATAGTTGCCCATTGAATGACTTATTCCTCCCCTTATTCATTATATTCTTTTTGTGTCTTTTACCTACATCTTTATACTCATCAAATCATACTTCTTAAGATATGACAACATCATACTGAATTAGAAAATCAATTTCTTGACATCAATGACAAAATAATAATATTAACATAGTAAACATCCTTGATCAGTTATATCCATAATCATCAACAACCTTCTCAATATCCTTATTGAAATGCCAACAATCTCCCCCTTTGGAATTGATGGCAAAGCCAATTGATTTGGATTGCTGTGAGATTCTGAGATGCTGAAATGCTCTCCTTCTATCATCAGAATTCTCCCCCATACATTAGTCTTCTCCTCTTCTTCAGTCTTCTCCCCCTTTGACAACAATGCCAAAAAGTAAAGAAATAAAACATAATTTCTTCCTGTATGAAGTGATTTCCTACTGTTATGTGTCAACTTAGTCTCAGTCAGAGCATTTATGTCTTCAATTCCTATTCTGTTTCCTACATAGTTTCCTACACAGCTTTAGAAAACATCCTAAAGTGTGTAAATCAACATCAACTCCTAAAGGATATTCTGTAGAGTCATCGAATTGATGCTTTCACTGAACTCGATCAGTGAGTAGAAGATAGGGGTAGGACCCCTAACTTACTTCTAAGATACTCAAATGTGTCCCTTAGCAGTGGCTTGGTAAAGATATCTGCTATTTGTTCCTTTGTGCTAACATACTCCAACACCACTTTCTTCTCTTGAGCTTCTTCTCTAAGACAATGATATTTGATAGAGATGTGCTTTGTCTTAGAGTGCATAACATGATTCTTTTAAACGTTAATGGCACTAGTATTGTCACAGAATATAGTTACTGGCTCGGTAACTTTCTCATTTATACCTTCCAATAGTTGTTTGATCCATACTATGTTGGTACAATTCAGTGCTGCAGCAACATATTCAGCTTTTGTTATTGACTGTGAAACACATCCTTATTTCTTGCTAAGCCAACTCACTAGTCTTTCTCCTAAAAAGAAAGCTCCTCCACTTGTCCTTTTCCTATCATCAATGTTGCCTGCCCAATCAGCATCAGTATAAACTTTTAAATCAAAATCATTTCTTTTCTGATATACTAAGCCATAATCTTCAGTGCCTTTCAAGTATCTGAAAATTCTCTTGATTGTTGTCATGTGTGTTTCTTTAGGATCTGTAGTGAATCTTGCAACTATACCTACTGCATGTGTTATGTTTGGCCTACTGTGAACAACATCTTGTAGCTTTCCAATCATGGATCGGTAAAGTGTCTCATCAACAGATGTAGATTCATCATTCTTTGACAGTTTACAGTTGGTAGTCATAGGAGTACTTACTAGTTTTGAATCCTCCATTCCAAATTTCTTCAAGATTTCCTTTATGTATTTGGATTGAGTAATGAAAATCTCATTTTTCATTTGCAGTATCTATAAACCTATAAAATACTTTATCTCACTGATTAATGACATCTCAAATTCTTTGCTCATTTCATTTCCAAAGTTCTTACTTAGAGAGTCATTTCCAAAAAATATAATATCATTAACAAATATGGATGAGATCAATATTCTATTTTCATCATTCTTCATGTAAATATTCTTGTTTTCACTTGTTCTTATAAAACCAATATTGATTAAATAAGAGTGCAATCTTTCATACCATGCTCTAGGTGCTTGTTTCATACCATATAAAGCTTTGTTCAATTTATATACCTGATCTTTATTCTTGTCTTCAACAAATCCTTCAGGTTGTTCAATAAAAACTTCTTCTTCAAATACTCCATTCCGAAATGCAGATTTGACATCCATTTGATATACCTTGAAATTCTTGTAAGCAGGATATGCCAACAATGTTCTTACTCCTTCAAGTCTAGACATAGGTGCAAAAGTCTCACCATCATCAATTCCTTCTTCTTGGGCATAACCTTTGCAAACTAGTCTTGCTTTATTTCGAATGACCTCTCCTTTTTCATTAAGCTTGTTTCTAAAAATCTACTTTGTATCGATTACATTTTTGTCCTTCGATCTTGGGATTAGTGTCCATGTGTCATTCTTCTTGATTTGATCAATCTCTTATGTCATAGCATTTATCCAATCTTCACTGCTAAATGCCTCTTTCACTATTCTCGGTTCAAATTCAGATATCAGACATGTGATCTGTCTCAGTTTGTTCCTTGTCATTACTGGATCATCGTTATCTCCTATAATCTGACTTGGTGGATGATGTCTTCTGACATACTTGACTAATACAAGCTCGATAGGCTCTGTATGATCTTCTTCATCACTTGGTAACTGGATATTCTCTTCATTTCCTTCAACAGTTCTCTCGGTAATACTTGTCAGTTGAACATAGACAAATTCATCATAATCTTCTAGTTCCTTGGAATTTACTTCATCATTTCTTTCTGCAAATTCATCAATTTTCACATTTGCACTTTCTACTATTTTGTTAGATGATTTGATCAGACATTTAAAGGCTTTACTTCTAGAAGAATAACAAAGAAATGTTCCTTCTTCACTTTTCTAATCAAACTTGCCATTTCTATCATCCTTGTGTACATAACATCTACTTCCAAAGATTTTGAAATAACTTACACTAGGTTTCTTGTCATACCAGATTTCATAAGGTGTCTTCAAAGTACCTTTCTTTAGTTGTACTCGGTTCAGGGTGTAAACTGTTGTGCTTATTGCTTCTCTCCAAAATGTTTGTGGCACTTTCTTTTCAATCAGCAGGGTTCTGGCACAATCCACAATAGACTTGTTTCTTCTTTCAGCAATTCCATTTTATTGTGGAGTTATCGGTGCAAAGACTTGTCTTTTAATACCATGATCATTACAGAATAAGTTGAACTCATCAAATGTGAACTCACGTCCTCTATCTGATCTAAGATATTTCAGTTGTCTTCCTATTTCATTTTCAACTCTTGCCTTGTACCATTTAAACATTTGAAAAGCTTTTGATTTTTCTTTTAAAAACATTACTGACATCATCCTTGAGTAATCATCCACAAATAATATGAAATATTTATCACCATAATAACTTTTAACTTTCGTAGGACTACAAAGATTAGTGTGCACAAGATCTAAAATTCCTTTAGAAGTGTAAGACTTACTTGTAAAGCTTGATCTTGTCATGTTACCCATCTGGCATCCTCGACACATAGCATTCTCAGGTTTTTCAAGACTCGGTAGACTTCTTACTCGGTGCTTCTTGCTTATTTTGATCAAATTATCAAAATTTACATGACAAAACCTTTTATGCCATAACCAGGTATCATCTATCTTTGCATACAAACACTTATTCTGAGTTGAGTCAAGATGAAATGTATTACCTTTTGTTTGTGTCCCAGTAGCAGCTAGCTTTCCATGCTTGTCATGAACTTTGACAATTGCTTTCTAAAATTCTATTTAGTATCCTCTATTGTTTAGCTATGCTACACTCAACAAATTGTATTTCAATCCTTCAACCTAGTATACATCATCACATTTAGCATTGTCAAGAAGTGTTATAGATCCTTTACCTTTCACTGGACATGGTGCATCATTACCAAATCTTACATAGCCTCCATCATAGTCCTATAAAATTACAAACTTGTGTTTATCACCTATCATGTGATGTGAGCATCCACTATCTATGATCCAAAAATCATTATTATTTATGTGAGATATTAGAGCTTTTTCTTCATACCTTTCTTCATCAGATCCATCCTTAATCGCCACATAAACAAATTCCTCAGTATCAGTATCATCAAATTCATCATCGTTGGATTCCTCATCAGCTACTAGACATGTCTTTCTATCTCTCCTTCTGAAGTCTTGGTGTCCTCTATATTGGTTGTCTTTCTGCCTGTTATCTCGGTATTCTCTCTTTTCACTAGATTCTTTGTCAGGGCAGTTAGAAGCCATATGTCCTATTTTATCACAATTGAAACATTTTAAAGGTAGCTTTCCTTTATACTTACCTTTTCCTCTTAGTAACCTTCTGGCTAATAATGCTTCAAACTCTTCTTGCTTCTTGATTTCCTCATACAGTTTGTGCACTTTTTCCATGTTCCTGTGAAATATTTCACCTGCTCCATTGTGATCCCCTTCAAAGTACTTACTCATTCTATCATTGTAATCATCAGATTCACCAATATGAAAATAACTGCATGCAAATTCTAATTTATTTACCGAAGACCCACTGTTATCAAAATTACTTAACTCAAATGCATGTAGCTTACCAATAGTAGCATCCAAAGAAACTGGCATGTTAGGTACAGACCTCAATTCATTGATTGTAGAGACTTGAATAGCATAAGCTGGTAGAAGGGTTCTCAACAACTTACTTGTTACATCTTTTTCTTCAATAGTTCCACCTCCTCCTTTAATTCGATTGACAATCTCCTATAGTCTTGTATTATATTGGGTTATGTTCTCACCTTCATTCATTTTCATGGATTCAAGTTGTCCTCTTAGACTATCTACTTTTTCTCTTTGAACATGTTCATCACCTCCATACATAGATATGAGCTTAGTCCAAATTGTTTTTGCATCATTACAGCCTTCTAGATCATTAAACTCTGAGTCGGTCAATGCTAATATAATTTCAATCATAGCTTGAATAAGTTCTTGCTTTACCTTAATCTCTTCCAAGGTCATAGGGTTGGTGCTCGGTGCAATATAATCATTCTCCAGATAATATGTTCCATATTCTCCAATTCCTGATAAATGCAACTTCATCCTTTTCTACCATGTGGAGAAACTTGACTTGTTCAGCTTTGGTGCATCCCTTTTATACATCTTTGGATCTTTGCCTCAAGTACCTTTAAACTTTTTCTTCCAGAGTCCAAATCTCTGATACCAATTGATAGTTCTGATACTTAATGTAAAGTACAGATGCCAATAACTAACAAGATGAGAGGGGGGGGGTGAATCATACAAACTTAAACTTCCATAAAATCAATAGATTCAACCTCGGTAACTTATACTTCAGTAATATAACCAAACTGCTAAACATGCAAACTTATGAACACATAATCATAGTAACACTTATACCACCAGATTTAACATCTTTCAGACCCACTAAGAAATATACTCTTCTAGAGTATGCTCAATTAAAAGCAAATCCTATTAAAGATTACAAACACATTGCTAGATGTGACCTAGTTAAGGGATTTCCCTCAGATCTGTTAGGATCTTCACTTTGTTAGAAGTGACCTTGTCAAAGGATTTCAAACACTCACTTAGAATGTTACCTTGCTAAACGGTTTACATATAAGACTGTTAAGTCCACTCGGTTAAGAGATTTTATGTCACTTACAAAATAACAGTAATAAAAATCTATCTCCAACTTCACATCTAAAATACTAAAGCAGATTCTTATTTGTTCAAAACAATCTAGTCATAAGACTTATCTTGTCCCTTTGCTAGGCTCTCTACTCTGTTATTCAAATAGCTCTTCAAGCTTTTGTGCTTGGTAATCACTATGTAGCATCCCTGTTCATACACTTTCCCGCATACATTGTTTATCAACAATTCCTTATTTATAAACAATTGCTTAACCGCTTAATCTCCTTGATCACATTTCCCATGATCAATCTTAGCCATTAGATCTTCAAACTTGACTACGTTCAATGTATTCTTTCGATTTGAAAATGTTTTACCTTACCTCAAGACTTGCATTCCCTTCTTGGAACTTGCATAAGGTTATTGTGGTTCAATCTGCGTTGTAGATCTTCCTATCGATTTTCCTTTGCCATAGATCCTTAACAAACTTCATGCACGACATACCAATCATTTATACATCTCCAGCTAATCATTGTCCTTTATTAAATAATACTTTTATCCATCCCATGCACACTGTCATAACTTGGTTGCAACTAAATACTAAACTTTACTTGGTAGACATTCCGCCTTCATTAACTGATATCGATAACCTTAGGGTTTACCGACTAGGTTCTTTGCTCGGTGTCATAGTATAGTATAAACTTTACAATCAACAACATATGTAGGACATCAAAACAATCTAAACATCATGATCTCATCATTGTCTAACTTGGTAATAGTTGCCCATTGAATAACTTATTTCTCCCCTTATTCATCACATTCTTTCTGTGTCTTTTACTGACATCTTAATTCTCTTCAAATCAATTTTCTCAAGATATGGCAACATCATACTGAATCAGATAATCAATCTCTTGACATCAATGACAAAATAATGTTATAAAGATAGTTATCATCCTTCTTCAGTTATATCAACAATCTTTTTTACTGTAATGCCAACACTCAATGCCCTTTAATATGAATGGCAAGCATTTGCGGATAAGTATGTAAGATGAAACGATATATCATAAACTATCACATTTATTTGGTAAAGGTTACAACACTTGTTCAAAGTGAAAAAAGTATGGTAATCTGGAGATCCAATCAAGGAGAAAGTTTTTTGGCTACATTATTCCTATTTTTCATATCATTTCAAAGATGGATAAAATATTTTGTATCTTTATCTTAAATTTCAAGAATTCGTCAAAGACATAGAACCTTAAGTAGATTCAAGTTTATTTTTCATAACTATTCAATGGAGAATGAAAGAACATAGTGCAACCACATGAGGATTAGAGAAATTTTCACACATCAGAGTAGCAATGTTCATGAATACACATTCCTAAGTAGTATTATGCACTAGTAAGGAAAGTTCAACAACATGATTTGTGCGATGTGTGTAAGTTATTATGTCATCAAACACCACTATTTGGGATCCAAAAAATTTTCATTCACCACTTGAAACCCATTTCAAAGATAATTGTTCTTAAAACATGTGATCTACATAAAAAAAAAATTCTTTAGTCGCGAGGTTGAAACTTGGAACTCAATTGCAAAGAAGTTGGAACCTCAACTAATATTTTATTTTGACCCATTTCATCTTCATATTTTATTTTGTGATAACATTGTGTGTGTGTATCCTTTGTGATAGGTTGGTTTATTAAATAGTGTAGGAAAATTAAATTTATGTGTTACGTCCTTTTAGTTGGGGCGAATTCCATTCCAAGCATTCCTATTTAGAATAACCAATTGTACCATTTTAATTTATGTTTATTAATGTTTGAATAAACAAAGCATATTATTACTAAAATTCTTCCTCAATTGAATTATTTATATTTCAATTATGTTACTTTACATAATCTATAAATTCATCTATCATTAAGATTCATTTCTTCTTGAAACATCCTTAAATCTAAATTACAAAAACTACTTCACTAAATGAACAAAATCATAAAAATAAATAAATAAAATATAATTATAATTAAAACATTTAAAAATAATTAAAATGAAACTAAATACAAACAACAAAAAGATTTTAATCTTATAATACAAAACCTAACGATCATTAAAAGAAATCAAAACCAAAAAAAAATTAGATGTTAAATATAAATATTGTTAGTTATCTTTATCAATACTCCTCATAATATTGAAGAACAAAAAGTATCACAAAACAATATAACCAGAGGCAAACGAATTTACATCATATATTCCCTGTGCCCCACAAATTCATTTGAGTAATCTTATTCTACGTAGTTTATAAAGGTTCATTAAGTAAACAATACCATAATCTTGACTTATATAGGAATAGCACTATTTTATTACATACAACTCAAACTCAAATACGCCAATTATTATTACAAAGGCAACCAAAAGGAATCATACTTACAAGCAAGTTACGTGTGGATATTAATACAAAAGAAACCAAAGGATCAATACAAGCAAGTTATGTGTGGATTTTGCTTGACCTTTGCTTAAAGCAAGTTCATAAATTTTAAGTACGCAAGCCTTCCATATTAATATGAAGCCTGCCTCCTGTTTATTTAAAAGAATATTTTGGATTTCGAATAGTCATGAAAGTTTGTGTACGTCGAATCTGGTGACTGAGAGTGACTCCTTCAGCTTGTACATATAAACTATTATACAAGAACACTCTGTAAACCATATGGTCAGTTTGGTTAAGTGTGAATTACAGAAAAAAAATTTGTATCAAACGTATGTCTGTTTATTTATGACTAGTAGTATTTAGAAGTTGTGCTTGCTCTAAACAATGAGTTTGATAAGTCCAAAGACTCAAATAGAAAAGTACATTCAAGATAGAGTAATAATGAAGGAAACTAATAAATAATGCAGAATAAGAACGCTCTGCAAATTATATGATCGCCTTGGTTGAGTGTGAATTACTGGGAAATGTTATATCTAAAACGTGTGTCTGTTTATTTAGGACTAGTAGCCTTTAGAAGTTCTGGTTGCAAATTATAAGCTGTAAACGACGACTTTGATATAATAGTAATGAAGTCCAAAGGCTCAAATAGAAAAGTACATTCGAGATAGAGTAATAATGAAGGAAGTATATAAATAAGCATGAGAATAATACAAAAGGCTATACATTAAACCTCCATTAGATTGTATCGGATGTGCTCCAATAAGAAGGATGATCGTATGCAGTTGCTTCTTCCGTAGATGTTGCACAACTTGGTAGCATAAGGATACTACACAAATTATGGATTCTCATTTTAACAACATAAGTTTAGCAAATACAGGGCTCTTGATGAGGATCTGACATGTTGATTCATATTGGAAGATGTTATATACCATTGGTGTACACATTCGATTATGATTTTTGATGATGATTGATGATGGTTATGATAAGAAAGCAAATGTAGACAATCAAACAAACAAATGAAAAACATGTGAGGTGTTAATCAATGATATTTTGAACCTAAGGGAGTGGATGCTAAGATTTAGTTAAAACATAGAGAAAATAGTAAGGGAATGGATAAGTTTTTGGAGGGAGTGAGGGATTGGTAAGGATGTGTTGAACACACATCGGATCAAGAGAGGGGATGAATTGGCATAAATTAGATTCTAGAATTCAATAACACAATTAATAGTTTTAATCCACTTTACCATACTATGAAGAATCAAACAAAAACAACATAAGCAATCACATAGGGACACCAAAGATTTTTTTTTTTAATAGATAAACTACTGGTAAGGTACAGTGCACATTCATTAAGGAAATTTTTTAGATTATAAAAAGTATAAAGGTGAAAGGGAAATAAAAAGTTTATCCCAATCATTCAGTATGATTCTACCAAAGAAAAACTTGACTTCATATCTCCTAATATATAATACAAGGTTTTAACATCTTTTATAAACATAAGTTAATACATTAATAAACAAAATGCCTTGCATGCATTTAGATATTACTTACTATCCTAGCAAATATATTGTTTTGAGATAGTCGATCAAATACTATTAATTCTACTGGCAAGACAAACAACAAACAAGACTCCCTAACTTCTAACCTTCTTCTTGTAGGTCCATCTTATCCTCATCTATAGGATTCTATCTATCCACCTCAACTGCATGAATTTTCTGTTCTTGGCCTTCCTAGCGAATGTAGGTCGAGATCCAATTAGGCATTGGGTTCTCCACTTTATTTGTCTATTTTAGTGATAAATTGGGACTCCTTATTACAACCTCTTTATTGTCCTGATATTCATCCTCACCATCAATTAAAATTATAGGGATTTTTGGAACTTCTTCATCCTATTTGTCAAAGTCTTTGGTTTGAGGGATCCAACAATTATCAATGTTTTTGAGAACATCATCCATACCACCCAATACCTGATTCTTGAAAACTGCTTTCCTTAACTCTTTTTCCATGAAATTGCTTCAACCTCTATCTAAAGATATGGCTAGAAATATTGATGATATGTCTTAATTCACACAACACCCGTGGTCTACCATTATTAAATTATCTCCAAGCACCGATTTAATTGCATATAAAACTAAAGGATGTCTATACCTCAAGATTATGCTCAATCTCTTGTTCATTATTTCTCCTAGAAAAGACATTTGCCTTCTTGTTTCCAGTAGTTGAATTGGGGTCTCCAATGTGTCACAAAAATCTAAGATTTCCATTGAGTAAGGAGCTACTCTATAAAAAGAAAAAACTTTTGGATGTTTCCATGAGCTCTATTATATTTAATAAAAGCTCAAATCCACCATAAAAGATTGCTTATTTTGGTGAAAGGATTTCTCCTTCCAAACATCAAATTGGCATTATATGATATACATTAAATAATGATTTTTCATTCTCTCAAACTTCAAGGACATTTCCTTGCCAACTCATGATATCTAGGCTGGCTAGGTAATTTAGCGGAGAGTCTCCAAGTTTTTCTTCTACCCAAAATCTTTCTTCTCCAAAAATAGATCACTTTTATGTCTACCCCAACTACTCCTAACAATCATTTGTCTAAACTTATGAACCTTTAGATAAAATGTGTCTTCAAAACTCAGCTAGTTTTCACTCCAATCTAGATAGGCCATAGCTACAATAAATTGAGATCCTCAAAAAATTGTCCCATCAAGGTAGGTGAAATCTATCTACCCTAATATGAGATATCATCCTAGAATGCATTAATTCAAATAGGATTTTATGAATTATAAAACATTTCATTTCTTGAAAAATGATCAAGAATTTAAAATTTAAAATTTGAAACTGCATTGCCCCTCAATGCTAAACAAAGCATTAATTACACCGAGCTTTATATTCTTTAAGGATTTCTAACTGCATTTTTTTATAGATTATCTATCTCAACATTCCCTTCTCTATAAATATGACTAATTTTGAAGTCATCAAATTTCATAATTAATTCATCAATTGGATATACCCATTTTTCCAACATCCAATTTGGAGAATTGTTTTTTCTAATGTCATTAATTATAATCTGAGAGTATCCCTCCAAATGAATCTTCTTTTCTTCTAGCTTGAAGCCAAGTTGTAAACCCAATAATGCAACTTTGATTTCTATTATATAATTTGTTGTTTTAGCTAAGGCTTATGATTCTTCAACAATAATTTTCCCTTCAGCATCTTTAGCTATACATTTTATGCCCCCTTAACCTTCATTACCGCTAGTTGGCCCATCAAAATTAATTTTTATCCATCCTACCTTGTGAAGCAATCACCAGTGAGGAGGGACCTCAAGAAGATCAGTCCAGATCGTCTAGCAAGAGTAAACACAATGGAAACACACATATGATGAGGGAAATGCAAAACAAATAGTTTTATTGCATAAAATTTATTACATCCAACTGGTAACAACTGCGCTACAACATACTAGCACACAAACCTAGTAGAATAGGTCACAACCGGGACTTTGAATTGAAAGATCTATCTTCTAGGCATAGTCTATCTATTTGATACTCTGATTGATTCTCATTTATTACATTCTAAAGCATGATTACAAATATATATATATCGATCCAAAGGATCCAGTCGGCCCAAAAGGGATCAAACCCCGAAGAAAAAGACCTAACATGCAAATGAACAAGGTCGGCCTCCACCAAGAGATTCCACTAGAAAATCCAAAGGATGAAATGTAGAAGATCAACCACATGCCAAGAAACATCAAGATCAACTCTCAAGGCTCCACAAGCTTTAGAATGGATTTTGGTAGATCACGAGAATAGATCTTAGGCAACCGGTAACAAAGGAACAACCAGTAATAAGAAACTATCATGGAAACCGATGTTGATATCTTGCCAAAAAGTGATCCAAATGAGATGTGGTTTGAAAAAAAGAAAGATGATCAAGTCTTCAAGTAGAATCCAACTCCATAGGTTCTGGTGAGCCAAAACTATGACACACAGAAAGAAAACTGAAACTATAAACAAAACCGAAAGAAAAATGTTTTTGGTTTATGCAAGATTGCTATGAACTAGGGATGCTCCTGCATCACCTTGGGGGTTGACCATTTAACATTATTCCTTTCTATTTTTGAGTCATTATTAGTACCATCCTAAATATTAGGGGAAAACCTAAACTGGGGAAAACCATAGTGAGTGTGAACTCACAAAATGATCCACTATATATAAACGATTACAAAAGGTAGTGCATACTTCTCCAAACTTCCACACCAAGGGTAACTATTCATGGGGAAAGATATAAAAGAGGACCTGCAAAATTGAAGCTAACAACACTTAGGGAAAGATACAAAACTATAAATCTCAAAAAAAGAATTGTATAGATAGAAGCATCTCCATATGTTGATTACAGTCACTGTTAAAGTTTAAAATTTTCTCTTCTAGATCATAGTACTTACATTCACTGTCACTTTAACACTACAATATCACCACATTGACATCCTGTAAAGGGAAAAAAATTATTTGGAATTTTGCAACATAGAAAGACAAGTCGCCAAATCAATTTTTGCTTTGGGGAGATGGCCTTTACATTCAAAAAATGGGAGAAATCTACTAGATTCAATCCCAAATCAAATAAATATTGAATACTAAGAGGATTGAATAATTATAATGTGTTTTTCCCTCTTTTGTAAGTTAAAATGATGATTTAGGGTAAAGTGTTGAAATTGAAGACAAAACTGAGAAAAGACTAAGCTATAGGTTCTAGATATTGTTGTGCATCTAGATCTGTGTAATATACGATGATATGGATATGCCCTACAAAAATGGCTCAAAAAAGAAAGGACCGTTACACTCTCTCTTGGTACTCCAAATTTTCTGTGTGGCAAAAAGGGTTTTTTCATCTCTACAAATGAAGCTTAATTCTAGAAGAACAACTATGCACCTATTTATTATAGATAGAAAGAAGCAGGAAAAGGTTGGGAATAGAGGCTTGCCTTCAGTCAAACCCTAGTTTTAGAATTAACCATGAAATTGAGATAAATGTAAATTAAATGATTGAAAGGAAATATTCTCGTTTTGAGGGAGATGCTGAATGATAACTGAAAATAAAATGATGATACTTCCTTGTGAAGTTTTTCTTGCCTCCACATGGAATTAGGGTTTCATGAAATAAGATGTAGATCTCCAATTTGGTGCTTGATCCTTGAATTTATTGTTGCTCGAAAGCTTGGAGGAAAAGTGAAAATGCTGAATTTCTCTTGAATGCTTGAATGCTTCTCAATTCTTATGGATGCTTGTGGAAGATAAAATGAGAGGGGAAATCCTCTTTATATACCTGCCTATCAGAGTAATTGACTAATTTTTTGACATAGGCCGATACGAAGAGAAAAATCCTTCTCAAAATTGAAATGGAAAAATGTGATCAAGTTGGATCCCATTTAGGGAGGACGATGACACCATACCATGGTCTTGGTGAGGACCAAGGTGCTATGCCCTGATCCTGCCCTAGTTTGGGGCAAGATGAAGGTGTAGAATGAATGCAAGTTTTAAAATTTTGGCATTGTGATGTGCAAGAGCATAATCAGGTCTTTAATTAGGTTGAGGGGTGCAAGCACTAAGGCCAAGACCCAAATGTAGTCAAAAATTGCAAGGGGTGCAAGTTTAGGACACTACATTTATCCCCCACTATAGTGAGAGTATAAGGTCAATCATACTCTCGAAAAAGTATAAATATTTCACATTGAAATAATTTCACCAAATCATGAAGGAGGTAAGATACACCAAGCCCCCAGTGGACTTTAGGATCTCACAATTTCAATGACAAGGTAAAAGGGAAGATCATGAGAGATAGAAAGAGACAACTGTGACTACAACTAATAAGATTTTCTTACTATGAGTCATGAGAAGAAGGATACCAAAAATCACAAAGAAAAAGTTAAGTAACTTTAAGTATCAAGATATGCAAGAGAGAGAATCATTGAGTAGAGTGTATGCCCCCACATTAAAGAGATTGCACACACCTGATCGGGAGCAATTGCTTTAAGGTAGGATACACCTCCAAGAGCAAGCACATTATCACAATATTTTAGCCCACAAGAGAGGACAAATCAAAGGATAATGGTCACAAAACAAAAAACAAAAGGTGATTTTACCTAACTTTGGAGTCAGTATGTTTTTTATGATAACTCGTGTATATCATATATATATATATATATGCATAGACTTGTCCTCATCCCCTAAGAAAGGAAACCACCATGGTGTTGGAATCAAGGAAAAATGAGAGAGGGGGGTGAATTAGTATTCTGTAATCTTTAACATTATTAATCTGATTCTTCAACAATTTAATGCAAACAAACAAATGGAAAATATAAACACATAAGGAAAATATCCACAACACCACAACATCAGATTTATAGATAGAAAACCCAGTTAAGGGAAAACACATGATGCGAACATACCCACAATGAGATAATACCCTATTAGGAGTAAATTAAATATTTTAGTGGGAATACACATGCATTCAGGCACACTACCTAGAGCTCACTGCTCAAAATTACAATAAGCGCTACAACCCCAGAAGGCTAACTACCTTACAAAATGATTACAGAAGATACAAGAAGGTTTAAACTAGTTAATATCATCAACATATGCCTGTGTATAGTTATGGTTAAGTACACAACACATAATCTTACTCTACTCTACTATTCTACTTTGTTATAATATTCTGCATTATACCAAAGTACCAATCTTTCAACCATGTACATGAAACTGCACATAATCTCTCATACACACTTTAGACATAACCATCAATATAAAAAATGATCAAATCGGTCTAATATATTAGCATCAACAATTTAGGTCACCATTATGTTGGCCCAAAAATACATAACACGCAAATGAAACATGTTACCCAAGTTGGCTCAATATGATCCAATGAAATCATGTAGACCAAAACAAATTATCCACACTCTTCCCACATGCCGGCTCACTAACCTCGAACACATAACCAACAACTAAAATCACTCTGCATGATCCTCATAATGAATCTTCACACACTACTACTAATGAACACTATTCTACTCAAAACTTGTCTACCAGATTTTATAACTCAGTCAGCACTAGAGGCCATAAACTTGGAATTAGACATATGACATGTCCACAATGCATCTCAAAGATCAGCAACACCAAATAATCAATACGAATGAACCACCAACTAAATGTTATACACTCTGTTGGATGTCCTGATCATCTCCAATATTTCTGTATGAATGAATTATGAACTACAGATTGGATATCTAACTCTAGTTTTCAACAATGACAACATCTGAACAACCATGTAATATCTCTTGCCAAAAATCTCCCCCTTTAGCATTGATGACAACACTTAGTGAAAAATGACTAAGTGTTAGAAAAAAACTAAGATATATATACTGCAACCAAAAATTTGACTATCAGACTCTAGGAATCAAGACTCCCCCTAAGATCAACATTTTTCACTCCTCTACTCTTCCCCTTTGACATTTATGGAAAAGGTAGAGTTCTGGAAACCAAAATAATTCTTCAATGAATTTAGGTGGTTATCCTAGCCCTTCTTGAGACTCTCCAACATAGTTATAAACCCACTGAGCAAATATGCAAGTGCCTCTACTAACTTAAGATTTATTGGCTCTGTGGATTTCATGGCACTTGGGGCATCTTCTAGACCACTAAGCATGATATCCAACTTGGGAGTAATGAAACTCTTGAGTTCACAAACTTCCAATTATTTACTTTTTTTCCAAACTCAAACTCCTAATTTTCTCAAGTGAGGATATTACTTGGTCTTTGTGACTACTCAAGGAGAGTGATAAGGGATCAAATGATTGAGACATCTGGTCAAGTTTATCCTCATGCTCTTTATCCTTTTTCTCAATATCCCAGGTGAATTGAGATAGTGTTAGGCATGATTTGTAGATATATCCACCCTGGGATAGTGTGTCCTAAGTTCCCATTACATAAGTCTCCAGAGTAAATCAATCAATAACAATCATGTTCTTTATTGTTCTAAGCCTTCTTACATTAAATTCATTATAAACCTTCTCTTCATCATATTTTTCAAAAGATTCAAAATGACTATCTACAGAGTCGATTAAGATTTTCAATTTCCTTAATGGAGTTTCTTATGAGTCCTTCTGAAATGATGGCATGAGTTTCTCTAGAACACCAAATACCATAGTAAGCAACTCACTATCCTCTGTGTAAGATTTTAGCAAGTCCTCACTAGCTTTGGCTTGAGAAAATGCTACCAATTTAAGTGCCTCGATAGGTGATATAGAAGCTAGGTTGATGGGGCCTTGAGTGAATTCTAGATCTACATAAATCTGCTTCCCCTTTACTCATTTCTCAAGAGCTTTCCTCAACCTCAACTTCAACCTTCACCTCTACGTTTTCCTTTTCAATATTCTCCTCTCTATTTTCTTCCTTTCCAAGAATAAGATTGTTAATTACATTAACTGGAGGGTTATCACTCTTGTCTTTACCCTCATCATCTTTCCCTACATTTGCATCCTCGATATTCACCTCTACCTGCTCAATAGTCTAGACTTTTGGGATAGAAGTATCATCCATTGTCTACACCTCCAAATTAGTGTCACCTTGTCCTTTTACCTGATTGTCTACTCTTCTTAATTTTCTTATCAACTTCATCTTTTTTTCCTAACATTATTTTATTTACTCAGTGCTTACTTATGAACTCTATTACCATCTCGGTCTTAACATTCCTCAAGGAAGGGATGTTATCGACTGAGCTTAAACATGTTACCGCCTTAATTTCACTCTTAGTAATATTATGGGGTTTTTCAAGCCACATGAATTCATCATGAATTATACTTAGGATGTATCAAACTCACTCAGGTTCATCAAACACCAAAAATTTGATGAACTACACGAAAACCTTCTCAATCGGCTTAAATTCAAGTTTCAGGATTCCCATTCCATCAATCATGTGTTGTCTATATAATTTCATCATTTGAGAACTCTCGCTCCTCAATGTTACAATGAATGTAAGCCATAATATCTTCTACATGCAATACTTTGTAAGGGACTGATGAAAATGTGTCACTCAGATCATCGTCCATTTAGTGATATAGATGCTTTTTGAAATTAGGTCTTTCCCTTTTAGTGACATCTACTATCAATGGGGTTGCAATACAAGAAGATTCCATATCTAAAATTTGAAGCTTCAAACTAAAATAATTCAACTGATAATACCTTTGAACCGGATGTAAGATCATGCGACAAATCTTCTTTTCTCTCTGAATCTCTATAAATTCTACTTCACTACGCTCTTCTACTCTCTTTCTTCGAATACAAAGTGAGAAATGAAAGGTCAGTTTTGTTTTTATACTCCGCATACCTAACTTTAAGGTATAATAAATGCACTTAACCCTAACTCTTCGAGATACCTTGCATTCATAGAGTTCTCGCAAAAGATCACATGTGGATCATCAAGTCTGATCAGAAACCTTCAGAAATCCATTTGTTACTACCACACACATATCTGCAACTTGCTAGAACTAGGTACAAATATCCAATAGGGGGTTTGAAATATTTTCATGAAAACCTCCCCCTAAGGCTGAATACCTTAGCTTAGTTACCAGATGAGCTTCCAGCATTGGAATCAGGTACGGATCATTCAGTATGTTATCATCATTCTTCATCACCCAAGTCTTCTTCATCCGATCTATAATCTCCTCAACATTTTCTTTACCCTTCTCATCTAGCTTCACATTCTTGTTCTTGTCTTTTGGACCTCTCCTATTCACATTTATGCATCTGCAATACATAGAAATGTGACCAGAATTGTTGCAAGCATAATAAACAATATTTCCTTGCATATGTTTGAAGTTCATCTGATTTCTCCTTGATCTGCATTGATTAGCAACATGTCCAAACCTACCACATGCATAGCATTTTGGCATTTCTCCTATTCTGAAAATTATTCATCACACTTCTGCAAACATTTTCCTTATGACTATACCTATTGCATTTGAAACATTGACCAATAAAAGATGGACCATTATTGATCATCGTATTTCTTCATTGACTAGCCATATGTCCAAATTTACTACAAACAAAATAGTTACCATTAAATTTATGATCATTAGGCTACCTTATCAGAGGGTTTCTTGAATTAATCTTGTACTGTGCTGATTTGGAGATTTCACCCTTCTCAAATACAAGACCTTGTGTATCATTGGGATTCTTTTGACATGTAGAATATGTCATCTAGTCTAGCTGATTTGAATTGAAACTTCTCCTTGTCCTCATTTGTAGATTCAAGATCAAACTTAAGAAGTAGGACCTACTTTCCAAGATCTTCCTCATGTTCTCTAGTATCTTAAAGGTCACTTATCAACCGTCCAATCTCATTCTCAAGTCTGCAACATTCTTTAGACTTGTCTTTCAAAGACCAAGAAATCTTTTCCTCATACTTCTTACTTTCTTCAATCTCCCTTGTCAATTTCATCACAATGGCTTCATCTCATTCGTCTGAATTGCATTATCTCTCGAAAGATTCACACATTCTTCTATCTTTTTCTTCAAGGCTTCATCATTCCTGTTTAGACCTTCTTTCCTCTTACGTTGATCAACAAGATTCTTACGGTGTTTTGCAATCTTTAACATTAGTAATTTTATTCTTCAACCATCTAATGCAAATCAATAAAATAAATATATAAACACATAAGGAAAGCATCCACAACACCACAACACTGGATTTATATGTGAAATACCTAGTTAAGGGAAAAACCATAATCGTATAATACCTTGTTAAGAGTAAGTGGAATATTACAATGGGAATGTACATGCATTTGGGCACACTGTCTAGAGCTCACTACTCAAAACTACAATAAGGGATACAAACCTAGAAGGCTCACTATGTTACAAAATGATTACATAAGATACAAGAAGGTTTGAACTATTGAATAACATCAACAAATGCCTGAGTATAGTTCCGATTAAGTAAAAACCCCATAATCCTACTCTGCTCTATTTTGATATTTTGCATTATACTAGAGTAATAATATTTCAACTACGTATAATCACTCATACACACTTTTCACATAACCATCGATATAAAAAATGATCAAATAAATTGATCTAATATATCTGCATCAACAAATTAGGTCATCATCATGTCGGCCCAAAAAATGCATAACACGTAAATGAAACGTGTTACCCAAGTTAGCTCAATCCTATCCAAAGCAAGTATATAGACCAAAACAAATTGTCCACATGCTTCCCACATGTCCTCTCACTAACCTCAAACACACAACCAATTGCTAAAATCACCGCATTATCCATACAACAAATCTTCACACACTATGGGTAATGAATACTATTCTACTCTAAACTTGTCTACCAGACCTTCTAACTCACTCAAAACTCAACACTGGAGACCATAAACCTGGAATAAGACATATTACACATCCACAATGTATATCATAGATGCACAATTCCAAATACTCAATGCATATGAACCACCAACAAAAGGTTGTATACTCTGCTAGATGTCATGATCATGTCACTGGACCTCGCCAAACCTCAATAAATCTTTCAATATGGATGAATTATTAACTCTGGATTGGATATTTGAATCTAGTTTCCATCAATGACAACATATAATCAACAATGCAGTGTCTCTTTCTAACAAATGGAAGAATGGAATACATGTGTCTTTTGAGTCAACATGGAAGAGACCAAAAGATATCTCAATGCTTTGCATTGTCCTCAAGTAGACAACTCTAAGCACAACAAATAGAAGAATGAAGAGATAAATAGTAGAATGTCACAAACAAGCAAGAGAGGAGAGAGAGAGAATCTATGGTGCTAGTGAAGCTAACCAAGCATGCCATCCACCCCCCGATCTTGCTCACCATTGTTTCAAGAAATTGGACAACACGCAAGAGGAGTGACATCAACCACAATACATGGAGCTCTCACAATCTCCAAAGAAGGACCATGCTTTAATAATGGATCACTTTGTTCATTAATAGGAGCTAGAATTATTTCCTTTTAAAATTTATTAGATAAGTCATTGTCAACATCAACATATTCATATTCATCATCAGAAATATTAGGATCAACATTTTCATCATTAACAACATTCTCACCTATTTCTTCATCAAGATTAATAATAATAGGAGCTGTAATAGGAATAGAACTTAAACCATCATTTGTCTTAAGCGTTTTGCATCTTGGACAATTAGGTGGAACATCCTCATTAGGATAAAATGGAATTATGTCAGCAATTGGTGTTTTAGGAGGAGAAATGATTTGGGAAGCAAGTTCACAAGCTCTAGCATGACATCTCCATCGACATTCTCTCACAAAATGGTTTCATTTAGTTTTAGTAGAAGGTTGTAAATGTTGAGGTATAGGCTTGTTTTATTCTTTTAAGGAAGGATGAATGGGTTAAGGTCTTTTAGGTTGAACAATAGGAAAGGATGGTTACTTCTTTTTATAAGATGTAGGATGAAGAACCACACCATATGAAGTAAGAATGGGAGTTGTAGGAAGGAGAGAGTATGCCACAAGGAGGAGGAATTAGTCTACCCTTAGGAGGAATAGGTTGACAATTAGGGGAGAGAATTTCTGTCCTTGGGTGGAAGAGTGGACTCATCCCTATGAGAAGGAATAGATTCCTCTTTGGGAAGAAGATTATTTATTTCCTTCGGTGGAAGAATAATATTATTGAGGAATTCTAAGTGTTGGATTTCTAGGTTTACTCATTGGAAAATTCATCTCATTTTTACATTTTTGATATGATTTAAAGAGAGAATCACTTCTAGGTTGAAGAGGTTGGAATTATTTAGACAAAATATAATCAAGACAAAGATCACCATGTGTCTTTGTAGGTTGATAAATTCTATTATTAACAATTATTATTTTATCATTATGAGGAAATTTCAAACACTTATGAATGGTATAAGTGATCACTTTCATGGAAAAGAGCCAAGGATGTCACAACTTCACATGAAATTGATTGGATGTGGGAATGATAGAAAATTTAAGATCTAAACACTTAGTGCCAACAATAATAGGAAGTGTGATAGAACCAATAGTAGGACAAGAGAAGCCATCAAAAACTCTAACTACAACATCAATATCATTATATATCACTTGATGTGATTGCAAATCATAAATAAATTCTTCAATTATCACATTAACCATGCAAGTTGGATCAATAAGAACCCCTCTAGAAGGCATGCCATTAGGTGCTTTAATTGACTCACTAGGATAAAATGTAATGATCAAGTCCTTAGGGGTTTCATTTTTGTCAACAAGATTCACCACTTTATTATATTCAAGGCCAACATCATTGGGAGAGAAGGCAAGATGATTAGTATCAATAACATTAGTGGAATGGGAAGGTAAAGGATTAGTGAAAATTTGAAGGTTTTGATTAGGAGGAGATACTAATTTGTTTCTTTTATCATTCACACTAGCCACAAATATGGTTTTGTTATCAATCAAGTCTTGAATCTTACTTCTCAATGTATAACACTTTTCAGTGTCATTACCAGGTTGATGATTGTATGGGCAAAAGGATTTGGCATCATAGGAAGCTAGAAAAAGCTTGGTTGTATCAATTAGTTTGATAGGGGGAAGTTTCAACATATTTATTTGTAGAAATTGAGACACTATACTATGCAAAGACTCATTAAGAGGAGTGAATTCTTTTCTAAAGTATTTGGACAAAGGATGCACACATGTTGCAGCCACACCTTGAGTGTTGTTGTTGTCATTGAATTTGATGAATCCCTTATTTGGTTTGAACTTCACAAAATATTGTTGATCACTTTCACCCTTATCACTTGGAGCCATTGAAGAGGATGATTGTCAAATTGACTCACAGTAAGATGATAGTTGTGAAGTACCATGCACAATTGCATAAAGGAAGTAAGCTCAAAAAAGAGAAGTTTATCCCTAATATCCTTTTGTAAATTAGAAATAAATTTCTTTTCAATGTCTTGATCAGGCACAGAAAAAGAAATTTGAGAGTACAAATGCTTATATCTACCAATAAAATTAGTCACTTTTTCCTTCACCCCTTGCTTACAATGCATCAAATCAATCAAAGTGATCTTAGGATTAATATTATTATTAAATTGTTGAATACAAGCATTAAAAAATTTCTGAATAAAAGTAATAGAATAAGGAGGAAAATAAAAGTACCATTGCAAAGCTTTATCCCTTAACATTCTAGTAAACAATTTAGCCAAGAATCTTTGGTCATGAGAAAAGTCACTACACAAAGTCTGAAATGTTTAAACATAAGTCAATGGCTCACCTTTTCCATTATTAAGTTCCAATTGAGGGACTTCAACATGTTTAGGAGGGATAGATTGGACAATGTCATTGGACAATGGGATCACTATATCAAATATGGGAAATTAGAATTAGATTGATTCACATAAGCTATTTGTTGCTGCAAGGAAGACACTGTTTGGGCTAGACTATTGATGGTAGCTTGAGTAGAAGGAGGGGTAACATTGTTGAAGGAAGGAAGGGGTTGAGAATAAGGAGGGATTTTGTTATAGGAAGGAGGGCGTTGAGAATAAGGAGGTGGAAAATTATGATAGGTAGGTATGGGAGAGCATTGGGTAACAAATGGAAGACTCGTGGTAGGAGGAATGAAAGAAGAGTAGTTTCCCCCTTGAATAACATTCGTAAGTATAGGAGAATATTGGGTAACAAATGGAAGGCTCGTGGTAGGAGGAATAAAAGAAAAGTAGCTTCTCCCTTGACTAATGTTCATAGGTATGACATTTTGTGTAGAGGTAGCCATGATGTTTGATGTAAATGTTGGAACACTAGCCGTAGGAGTAGTTAAAGGAATGAAATGATTAAATTGACTAGGAGGTCATGTGTATAACCAAGGACTTTAACACAACTCTTAATAGGAATAATATTAGAATGAACAATATGAGAAATACAACGCAAGATATCAACACCAAGTTTATCACTTTCAACAATTCTTTTTAATTCTTCAATCAATTGGAGAACTTCACTTTCTGGGTATTGTTGGTTCTTCCATTGTTGAAGATTTTCAAATTGATTGGCAATCTTATCCAATTGGTCAACAAAAAACCCTAGTTAGTGCTTCCTCCACATCATTAGAACTGTCTATGGATGAGGATATATGGGGACATTTGTAGGATTAGAAGAACCACAAATATCCTCATGGAATTTTTTTTCCAAATTAGGCTCCATCTCCTTGGTAATTAAACCTTGGGAAACCCTAATTATATAACTTCTTCTCATAGGGTCACTATAGGTTAGAATAATAGTAGTAAAACTCATGCACCAAGGGAGGTAAATTGAAAAAAAATTGAAATTTGAGGTTTGATGTTTGAATTTTGAATTTTGGAATCCAAGTTGCAAAATAATTAAATAATGCAAAACTCTAATAAAATTGACTACTCAATTAAATGAAGAAATTGATTGAAAACACAAAGATCAATAATGAAACCTCTTAGGAAATTTAAATTTAAATTTAGGGATTAAAATAACCTCTTAATTTAAAAAATTTAAATTGGAAATTATTATGTTGAAACCCCAAGTTTGTTTTTGACCTTAAACTGGCCTAAAATCAACATGATTTCATAAATCCTTGCATTTAAATAGTAAAATACAACCAAAACAAGCTCCCGAAATTTAGGGAGAAAAAGTTGGGACCAAGAGGGTTCCTCTTGGATCAATTCACATTTTGCCAAATTTTTTAGGAAGTAAGATGTCACGATTCTAAGGCAGATTCCAGAAGGATATAGAAATCCAAGATGTCTAGATGTGCAAAATCAGGCCTTAAAGGTAAAAATAGGACATAATTAGGGTATTTGATGAAATGATTAATTGAAAGAATAAAACAAAAAGGGGCACACTTAGGGTTAAGGGACCACTTTTACGATGTGGAGGGATATAAAAGAAGACCTTAAATTTAATTAAATTTATTAATTTAATGCTTAAAGCAAAATTCAAAAATTGGAAAATGCACAAGATTATTTTTAAATTTAAAAATTAGGGTTTTTAATTAACCACTTAATTTTAAATTTTAAATTTGAAATTAGATCAAAGATTGCAATTTTGAACTTGAATGACAAATTTAAAGAGGGAAATTCAAAATTTAAACAAACCACAAGCTTAATTTTTTTTTTTTAATTATAAATTAGGGATTTTGTAATTAACCACTTAATTTAAAAATTAAATGTAAATTTCACTTGCAAGTGAAAATTTGAATTATAAAATTGAAGAGTAGTCAAATTTGAAATAATTAACCCAAATTATGCAATTCACAAGCTCAATTTTGAAATTTTTTTTTAGGGTTTTTAGTCAAATTAACCTCTAATTTTTTAAAATTTGCAAGGAAATGAAACTTGTAAATAAAAATTTTAATTGTAAATTGCATGCACACTCAAATCTGAAAACAAAAATAAGAATTAAAGGTGTAAGAAGTCAGGTTCACCAAATTGTAAAGGTGAACATGAGCTATAAAAGTGATGTAACAATTAAGTGCATAAGCTATATTTTTCAAAAATGATTGTGAATATGAATTAGTTAATTGCATATAAATCAAATCTGAAAATAAAAATTAGAAGCAAGAATAAGACACGTTGGGTTCACCAAATTGTAAAAGGGAAAATTTTATTTAGCAATTTCCAACATAGAAGGAGAAGTCACGAAATCACTTTTCACTTTTGTTAGTGATGGGTGGGAAACATGTTTGATTTTTATACCCTTTTGTTACCATTCATTACCATTCCTTGCCTTTTTCTTCAATCCTTTTTTTCCATTAATTGTTCAAAAAATAAATAATATTTGATGTGTTTTTAAGACTTGAAAGAATATTTCCAACAGATCAAAACTATGGAATTGATGGCATAATTTGAATAGTTTATTGAAGAAACTAAAAATAGCGAGGAATTTAGCCAAATGAATGATAGAGAAAAAAGAGTAGAATGGACTGGGAAGTGTGGGATGCAAAATTTGCACATCTATTTGTTCCCATTTTTGTATTTTTGTTTTTGAATTAGTCATTATGACAACAAAGTCTTGGTTTGTGGCCTGCGGCCAACCTAAATAGTTAGACTTTCTAGTTTGATGGCCAATGGCCATAACAAACTATAAACTATTTTCTATTTTATGGTCTTTGATAGACAAACATCTATATATATCTGTGTGTTCTACGATTTAAAATATATAGAAGATGCAAAATTTCTAATCAGATATATCTTGCTGAGTAATTGGTGCAATGATCATTGTTTGAGTTAGAATAGTTTATTGCTTTCTACTCACCTTGTGCATTAGAGGAAGGCCCCCCTCTCGGGAAGCCTAGTAAGATTGTTTTTACGTTTCTGTTAATTTTCTATAATCCTATTCTTGTAGAACATTAATAGTGAATTGTGCCTCAACTTAATTTCCAACATGTTATCATTCAAAGTAATTTCTAGTGTTGTGATTTTTGGTGTTATGCTTTAGTATTATCTCTATGTAAGTTTCAGAGATATCTATAATTTGGTTTGTGTGATGAATCCATTATTAATAAAGATAATGAACATAGTCAAATTCCTAAAGAATGTACTAACATTACAATAAAAGTAACTTTTGCCTCGGTAATATGTATTTCAGACTCTACACTTTGTTCTATTGTGTAATACTTTATGTCACATTTCAACTTCCTCTCGCATCCCAATTTCCTGTCACATTTACATATGTCATTTCAAGGAAACTCCAACAATCACATTTCCTCGGTTATCACTACCAATGATTAATGATTACATATCATAAGGAATTGAGTGTGCATTGATTGAGATAAGTAAAAATGTTTAAGATAAATGTATAATTTGATAGAATAAATAGAATAGGATCTTTGATTTGAAGTGTAAGATTTAAAAGGCATGACACAATTTAGTTGCATTGCATTCCCACTTGACTTTCTATCTTCATCCCTTGAGAAGACAATCACTATACATTTCATCAGGCTACGACCCCAAATTGACATTTTTAGGTACAAACTAAGGGAGTCCACTTGAATCCACAACTGGACTTAAACAAGACAATTTGAACCACAATTTTATCATACATTTTTGGTGTCATTTATGGGGAAAGGTATTAAAGGAGTGATGTCATAGTGAGTTAAGTTAGGACCAGTTTGTCTTGATAAAATCCTACACAATTGTCGACCTTGTTTGGGTGAATACTTTTGATTTATACTATCATAAGTCATATAGGTGTATTCATTGACCTAAGGATAGTAAAGGTATATTTGTCAAGGTACATGAAGTAGGAGAACAATCACAAACAAAAACACAAAACCAAGAAAAATCAAGAAAAAATCCATTGGTAGTTGAGCCTGTTTTGGAAAAGTGTGTTGTACAACCTTTCATTATTTCTCCACCTAGCATATCACAAAAAATTCTTGAGTTTCCTCAAGAGCCATTGATCACCCCAAATCTTGCCAAAAAATTTGCCAAATCTTTTGAATTATGTAGTGGAGAGCCTATTGAAAAACCCTTCACAATCATTTACACTCCTTGGGCATTTGACGATAACATAGGGGATAACAATAATGGAGGATTACTTGCAAACAACAACCCCATCACCTTCAAGTTCCCTAATTTCAATCCTAATTAGGATGCTCCAATGAAAAATATTCCTCATTCTACATTACAAGTATTTAGGGGATTGACCATTGAAGATCTTGACATGTTCTTATTTGAATTTGAGGTGTTGTGTAATAGCTATGATTATCTAAATGATGCACAGAAGCTCAAATTGTTTCTAGCCACCTTGAAGGATTCAACACTTAGATGGTTCATAAGTTTTGGATCATAGGGAGTCCATACTTGGGACAATATGAAAGAAATGTTCCTCGCTAAATACAAGGAATATTGCAAGACCAAGGAGGTACATGATGAAGTCTTCTACATAACACAATGCAAAGAAGAAACATTGGATATTATCTATAACAATTTTTGTTTAGTCTCTAGCGAGCCTTCCAAACTAGTTTAAACAATGATCCTATTAAAATGTGTTTGATTAAGGATAAACAGGTTATGAGGGGACTCAAAACGCCTAACAACAGGCTTTGAAGGGACCCAAAACCCTCAGATTTTACCAAGCCCAAGAACCCACAATGCTATGTTATTGAAGATAGTAGACCATGAAAAATAGTAGCACAAACATAGCTGAACTGACTAACCTTAGCCAAACGCGAGCACTGCCACAAGTAGAAAGTGCCAACAAAACAATCAAGATATAGTTGATACAAATCAAGTTGGCCATACCAACAAGGCTATAACCTCAAATTATAGAAATTAGAAGAAAATGACAAGGGTTTAACAGGCACCCTTAGCCAAACAACAAGGATAATCTCGGCTCCCTCAACCTGAGACAAAACCTAAAAGAAGTAAAAAGATAGACCAAACCTTAACAAAAAAGACCAATAGTCTATACTGGGCCCTTGAAAACTATCAGCGTCCTACCATACATGATTACACAAAATGAGCATTAAGAGTTGGACAAAATCATAGGAGTTTTGAAAGGCTCCCCTAACCTTCAAAGTGGGTTTTAAAATAGTTCCTGAAACCATCTTGAAAATGGGTTTTACAAATCTTCCATAACCTAAAACTTGGGTTTTTAATAGGCTCCCATAACCTTGAGCTTTAGAATGAGAAAAGAAGAACACAAGAAAACCTTCCAAAATCACCACCTCAATAGGCGAAAATGAAGAGGAACCATAAAATTCACTAGCCACTAAACTCACATAACCATGAAAGAGTGCATCATCCATCTCCCACCTAAAGAGGCTAGCAGAGAAAAAATAAATGAAAGTCGGCTCTTGATCAGAAAAACACTTTTCCACCTCCATAGGAAAAGGCCCCACCTCAATAGGGACTGAAGAGAAGAAAAACACCATCTGAGCCATCTAGCACCGATCAGCCCCAAAGAAGAAATGACCCCGAAAGAAGCAAGCATGGGAGAATAGAATAATTATTGAAAATAGAGTTGCTAGATTTTAAAAAGCCTCCCAAAACCTTCAAGAGAAACTTAGGATCACAATAGTCAAACACCAAACAAACAACCGTTATCCCAGAATCCACCTCTATAGGATAAAATTAGTAAAGATCAATCGACATAGTGAACAAAATAGAACAAAAACCATCCTCAGAAGAAAGGGCAACAAAATCCCTCATGAGACTCCATCTGACAATAACCAACCAAGCACACTTCCCACCAATAGGACAAACATTCACCTCTATATAATGAGCAAGGAAGGGGAGAAGAAGGAAGGAAAGTTGTGCCTAGATCTAATCCAAATGCAAGCTCTCAAAAATAGACAAAAAAAACTAGAGAGCCAAAACAACTACCCAACTACCCAATATAGGGATAAAAACAAGAAAGCACAAAGGCCCCCAAGAGATTAGGAGATAAAACCTTGAAGCAACTTGAGAGGATCCACTGACAAAAAACCAAAACAATAAGACCCCACTGAAGATTCAAGACCTCTGAGATCTTAAGGGAAGAGGCCAAGGTAGAGAACAAAAGCCCCAAACCATCCCCCAAACTGGAAGCCACTAGGAGAACACTGACCAATAGAGAAGACAACAACCTTACAATCCCTCCTCCCCAAGAGAAGAGAAAACCAATGAACTCGATAGCCATCCCCAATGGCAAAGCATGAAGTAGCAAGAGGCTGCCAAACAGAGA
The DNA here is from genome assembly GCF_030272615.1 of Cryptomeria japonica. Lineage (NCBI taxonomy): Eukaryota > Viridiplantae > Streptophyta > Pinopsida > Cupressales > Cupressaceae > Cryptomeria > Cryptomeria japonica. The sequence continues at coordinate 351,154,819 of NC_081411.1, read as the reverse complement.
AAACACGCAGGTCATCATTCTCTCCAGTAAAAACCATACCCAACGAAATCCTAGATCCATCTAGCCAGATAATGTAATGAACAAAGGCCCCAGAAAGGCCCTTCCCCCTATTATCAGCATCACCATCCTCTCCTCCTTCTCTAGAACCTTCTGCTACAGAAGCCCTAACACTCCCGCTCCCTCCTCGTGTGCTCTCCATCTTCTAAGATGATACTATTAAAATGTTATTTCTTAGGGGGGTTGGGATTATTGGATGGATATATTAAATCTGATGGGTGGGGGTGGTATTTCTCAAGTCCATTTTGATGACATCTGTGAAGCATATAGGAACTATTCACAGTCTACCCAAACAATACAAGGTTCTATAGAGAGAAGCAACGTGGTAGGAGGAAGTATGTTAGGTATTACCAAAAGGGAACTAGGTACATTGCTTGAAGATTTAAAGATTGATTTGTTGAGTCATATGGGTATATAGATAGATACACTATATACTCTTAAAAAGCAGGAAGAGGCTTTTAAAGAGAATTAACATGTTTTTTTCCAACTTGTCGAAAGAAGCATGGTAATAAAGAATGCCCTTATAATAGGACTAAAGTTGCATCTCTAGAAGAATATATCAAATATAAAATCCTAAGACACCTTCTTGTGGATATGGAAAAATTTGATTATTCAGAAGAACCAGTTTATTTTATAGATCCTAGACATCCTTGGCCACCTAGGCCTATGCACCCTAGAATGACTAATTCTTATTCTACGACTGACCCTAGTCAACCTTCCTCCTTCACCAACCAATCTGACTGGTATGATGGCTGGCAACAATTTAATCCTTATTATTGTTAGGAATCCCATAGATACTGAGAGGGGGGGGGTGAATCAATATCTAACCAGTGAATAGAATTTTGTGAATTAAAACATGCAAAACATATTATAACAGTGTACTGGTATGCAAGAAATAATGCAATAAATAGAATTAAGAGCATCCACATGAAAATAAAACCATAACACAAGGATTTAACAAGGAAACCCAGTGTGGGAAAAACCTCTGTGGGATTTGTGACCCACAATATTCACTCACTGGCCAATAAGAGAATATTACTTACAATAGGGGCTGGACATGCAGGAAGGCCAACTGCCTAGAGCTCACTGCTTAATGGGAAGTCTCACTGACTTACAATGAGGATTATACAAATCCAATATCTTTTACTTCTTTACAATAGCATCTATAATGCCTGATCCAGTACTGGTTGCTGCTCTGCTTCTTACATAAACCCTTAGCCAATATTTCGCATAATAGGTCTGCCTAATATTTTTCCTTATCCCTTACTCCCTCATTCAAAAATGTCTACAATGATCTCTTTTATATATAAGAGTCATTTTACAATATGCGAAGTCAGCTTACAAAATAATAAACAAAATATAATATAACAAAATCCAGTCGACCTCTGTGCCGGTATACTTCTTTTCTTTGTGCCGGTGCTGGTGTCCTGAGGGCCGGTGAAGAGTGTGATCTACTAATGCCAGTATAATGCCTTTGTCAGTGCCATAGGTTTGCAAGGTTACCATCAATGACACAACCTTCAATCACATACAATGTCTCATTGGAGTGTGCATATGCCAACAATTATTAGCCCTACCCTAATCAATATGCTTCCCAACCTTGGCAACAACCTTGGAGGTCTCAACCATATTTTCAAGTTACATAATACCCATCACAATTTCCATCTTTTCCACAACCTTGTTAGACAGTTCAAATAATCAGAAGACAACTGAGAGGGGGGGTGAATTAGTTGTCACTATATTAGTAGAACCTTAAGCAATTAAAACTTTAATAACAAAACACATAAGATCAATACCAGAATGCATAAACCAATTACCAAAATAGTAGATATACTAATTAACCACAAGCAACAATTAGAGAATAAATACCATCCACATGACACCAATATTTATATGTGGAAAACTTGGTAAAGGGAAAATCCATGGTGGGAAGCCTACCCATAGTAAGAAAATACTTCTATAGTAAGTATGTGAATACAAATTGAGCAGCCTGCACTTGCAGGAAGGCTAACACCCTAGAGAATATTGCTCATTACACAAGGAGTCTGACTGACTACATAAAACTCCAAACTACAATCCAGAAGGAAGAATGAACTGCAATGATAGAATCACCTATGCCTAAATAAAGTTTTGGTTAAGCTCAATACCGGAGGACTTAATCCTCTTACATAAACCAAAATCGATCACCAATGATCGACCTACTCCTCTACATGAATTATTATTACATTATTCGCTCGCATAAATCCTTTCCTTATCCCTTATATGATCTACAATGAGATCTTACATCATATATATATTGCAAACCCTCAACCATAAACAATAAATTCAGCCACCAAACAATAAAGAAATTATATAATTACAAAACATGTCGGCCTGAGACCAAAAAAATAATATCCAACCCATAAGACATCCTGAAAACATATCGAGAAGTCCGGACAAAACGTTACATTAAGTCAGTCCAAAACCTAGATAGACCCAGACCTTATTTAGGTCCATACACGCTAAAGAAATTATCCCAATCAACCAAGTCTTGAACACAGTCACCATTAGCATCCTGAATCTCTACTATAATCTGTACCAACACCACTTATGCATAACATCAAACATCTTCAACAAATCTCTACTGGTGAAACCCGCACCAGATCAACAAACCAAGCTTACTAGCATATAAGATAGCATCCAATCACCAAATCAAAACAAACTTCCTGAGCATGAATCTGAGTAGCATGGATAGCAGATGCAAGCCAATTGCAAAATCCGAAGCATATCGGATCATCATGATCTAATCCAACCAAAAACCAAATATCCTACTCATATCAGAAGGATATCGGTAAACAACCAAAACAACTAGTGGTGACATCAATGACAAAACATCAATGCAACACATAATCAATTCCTCCAAATGTCCTACAATCTCTCCCTTTGGCATTGATTGCAACACTAGTTGTGAAAAATATCCAAGTGCCAAGAAAAGCCAAACAAATCTCCCACACAAGAATATAAAAATCAAGTTCTGATCCATACTCTCCCTATAGATGATATCTCAGTTAAGTTCTACAAATTTATCCACCTAATGTATATATATCCTTAATTTGTCACATGAATATGTCTCCCCCTTTGACATCAATGCCAAAAATATGACAAAAATATCAAAGAAAAAATATAAACCACTAATCATAAGACTAACTACTCCCTCTGAGTAGTAGCATCACCACATCAATCCAGAATGAATAATATCTCTGATAATGCATACCAAACTAATGCCAAATAACATCAGTCAGTTCTCTACCAGAGGGGTAGAAAGCCCTAATCTATCTCCGAGGTACTCAAATGATTCTTTAGGCAAATTTTTATTGAAGATGTATGCAATATTCTCTTTAGTGTTCACATAAACCAATATAACTTCATTTTATTCCACCTTCTCCTTCAAAAAGTTATACTTGATAGAAATGTGATTTGTCTTAGAGTGAAATACCAGATTATTTTATATGTCTATAGCACCAGAGTTATCATAGTGAATAACTATGGGTCCGCTGTAATTCACTTTTATGTACATCAACATTTGCTTCATCCATAAAACTTGTGTACAGTTAGTAGTAGCAGCAACATTCCAGCTTCAGTAGTAGATAAAGAAGTACATGATTATTTCTTGTTGATCCAAGAAATAAGTTTCTTTCCAAGAAGGAAAGCTCGACTGGAAGTACTTTTTTGGTCATCAACATCACCTTCCCAATCTGCATTTATATATATGCACATAAAGTAAAGTCATCATCTTTAGGGTACCACAAACCATATTCAAATGTTCCTTGTAAGTATCTAAAAATCCTTTTCACTGCACTCTCATAATTTTCTCTAGGATCACTTTGATATCTTGATGCAATGCAAACAACATTCATTATATCCACTCTAGTCTATGTCAAATATAGCAGACCTCCAATCATAGACTTGTATCTTGTAGGATTTACCGATGCAGATTCATCTTTCCTTGTCAATTTCTCACTTGTAACCATAGGAGTACTAACCAGTTTAGAATCTTCCATACCAAATTTCTTCAACATCTCCCTAGCATACTTAGTTTGATAGATGAAAATACCTTTATCAGTCTGAGTAATCTACAAACCTAAGAAAAATTTCATTTCCCCAATCATAGACATCTCAAATTCTTTCTCCATATTCTTTTTGATTAAGGGAAAACAAGTTTTGATGGGCCCCTAGAACCCATTAAAATAAAAGATCAAACAATAGTCATTAAAGCACTACAAAAAGCCAGAGCCAACAAACATATAAAAAACAATGGACTAGCAACAAGTAGACAAAAAACAAAAAACAAGACCGATAGAGAAAAAGCTAAGGCTTGGTAAAGTTCTTAAGCAACTCATAATCTTCTAGCTTTAGTTGCTCCATGTTATCAGCAATCCGCTTGATTTCTTCACTCTCCCTACTTTGGCTTTGCTTTTTTCTAGTGCTCGCGTGAGTTATTCTACCATGACCGGTCTCATTATCTTCAAGGGTGTCTTTCTTCACCTTAGTATTGTCCGCAAAGTCCTTATCCGCTTCGTCACTATCAAGCTTGCTGATAAGAATCTTAATACTTGTAGAGGTGGCCTTTAAGATCTTATGACTCTACTCCCCAATCTTCTTGAGCTTTTTCTCAGCCCCTTCTAACCTTTTTACAGTAGCCCCATCTTTGTTCTCCATGATTTGGAAGCTATTACATTGAACATTAATGATCTTCTCAGCATTACTGATTTCTTTGTTAAGTTCACTTAAATAAATAGGGAGGGAGATAAATTTACCAATGCCAATAGCCTCTAAAGTCTCTATTTTGTTGGTTTCTTGGGTTTGCTTGGCTTTTATGCTTGCAATTTCCTTCTGAACCTAGTTGAAAACCTTGTTGAAGCTATCCATGCCATTTTTAATGCAAAAGGTCAATATGCTTATGGGAGCCTTCTAGGCCTTATCTCCCATAGGAACCAAATTCACCTCTAGACCCACCTCCTTCAAATCTGCACTCTTAGCTTCCTTCAAGGTAGTGTCCTCCCCAACCAAACCCTTATCTTTAGAACCATTCAAGAAGGGAGAATGGTTCTTAGCTGCCACATCCTCATCTTTTAGAGTTTTCCTTTTATGCTTCTAGTTGGAGAGGATTTGGACCTCCTCGCTTTCAATATCCATAACATCATCAGTCTTTTCTTCCTCCTCATACCAGCTATCATCATCCTCCTCCTTCTACTTCCTTCTAGCCAACCCTTTTCTCTGATTCTCTTTCCTTATTTTCTTTTTCTCTTGCTTGAACTAGTGACTTGGGGATCATCCTTAGCATCAGCTTCCGTGTCATAACCTTCACCATCATCGTCATCTGAGTCTTCCAATTACTCTTACGACTTAGACACCTCTGCAATGATCAGATGCATGGTGGTATTCTTGATGTGATTGTACAAAATCACCATCAAACCCTCATGGATAGCAAGACTGGTTTTGGGGTTGGAGATAGCATCCTTATGTTGGCAATTGACACTCTATTGGTTGGTTTGATTATGTTGTCATTGATGGAAACATGGCAACATGGCAGCTTATTCCAGCTTCATGTTTTGGTTCAATTGTGTACCAACAGGCACTTCACAAACTCTACACCAACACCGGTAGGATGAAAGGATTTCTTTGGTTACCGGTAATGCAGGTTGACATGGCTTAGATCAAGGTTATCAGTATTGAAGGTCATCATCTTTTGGATCCGGCATCGGCAATTGATTTTGATATTCATGTATTTATGTTATCTATCCAACACGTATATTGATATTGTAATTATCTTTGTAATCCGACATAAGACATGATAAATTGTATAGGTTATATAGGTTAGTTGGATTAGATCATTTTGACATATGTAAGAATGTGTAATGTAATGATATAGATGATGCGAATATGGATGTTTAGAAGATGCAAAATATATTAGAGAGATTATGTATGAGGATAATTTTATAAAGGGGTATTTTGGTAAAGGGTTTAGGGTTTCAGACTAGAATAGACAGAGCTTAATCGGAATTATATTCAAGCATAGAAGATTCTATCTTAGCAGTTCACTCATTTCTCCGAATTGTAGTCTGGATTTATATGTAGTCAGTGAGGCTCCTTTTGTGATTGAGAAATGTGCTCTAGGTTGTAAGCCTTCTTGCAAGTTTAGGCCCCTATATTTTGTAATATCTCTTCATATGGCTAGTGGATTGATATTTTGGGTCACAAATCCCATCGTGGTTTTTCCTCTTTGAAGTTTTCCATGTATTATTTTCTGTTTTATGTTACTCATTTATGTGATTGTCTTATTGGTTGCTTTACTTATTTCAATTCTATATGTATCAGTATACTGGTTGGTGTATGCACATTTTAATAAGGTTAAAATTGATCATATCAATAGAACACTAATTCACCCCCCTCCTCTCAGTGTTCTTGGACTCCAACAATTGGTATCACATCTTTGTACCTCGAAGGAAGTTTAATAGCTTGAGGGAGATCCTGAATCAGAAATACATGGTGGAAAAGCAACTTGAGATGGCACTTGAATATTATGATGTTGAAAGGATGAAGAACTTAAAGCTACAAGATGAATTGAATTCTACTAAGGAATTCATTCTTGTCCTACAAGAGAGAATTTCATTTGTTCAAGCTAGGAGGAAGGAACTTTTGGAAAGTCAAGATGATGAAGAGAAAGATGCACTTAAGGAACAATGTCAGAAGTTGAGTCAGGAGAACATGGTCATGAAAAATAAAATACAAGCTATAACAATGTGAATGTCTAAAGAGATTGAGGACCAAAAGAAAAAGGAAGAAAATCTCGTTGTATCTTTGAGGAACAAAATATAAGAATGTGGTAGGTTGGTTCATGAGAATGATATGTTGAGAACTAATTTAGTACAATCTCAGAACCATGAACAAGAGTTAGATAGACAAATGATAATACTGAGAGATGATCTGACTATTGCAAGTGAGTGTAAAGAAAAATTCAAGATTAGTTCAACACACCTAGATGAGTTATTGAAGAGACAAAGACAAAATGGAGATTCCAGTGGACTTGGATTTGAGCAAGGACAAAGTTCTGGTACTACTAATGAAGATCAAAACCATACGGCACTGGTAAGGCAGTTCAATACCTATAAATTTAATGGTAGATGTTTTGTTTGCAATAAATTTGGTCACATGGCTAGGCAATGTAGAAACAAAGAAAAACAAAACCCTCGTTCTGCTCCCATCAAATGTTTTAAATGTAATAAGTATGGTCATAAGACAAAAGATTGCAAAATGAATGTTAAATGCTATGCATGTGGAAAATTTGGACATATGGATAATCAGTGTAGGTCAAACAATTATACCGATTTTAGCAAAGCAATTCAAAGAAACAATGTTACATGTTATGCATGTAATGAGGTTGGACATATTGCTAAATTTAATAGAAGCAGAAATCCACCGGTTGGCAATGGAGGATCAAATGAGAAAGGAAATAAGAAGGTTAGTGAAATTCAACAAGATCATACCTAGAGATGGGTCATAAATTTTGAAGATCAATCTGTTGATGGGAATGCACCAGTTACTTATCTAGCAGAGGAGGTTTCTCCTGCACTAGTAGGTAGCTCAACCATTAACTAAGGTAGATGCCTTAGGGGTAGGAAAAATTCATGAAGATGTTCCAGAAATTGGAGATGCTTATCCGACATAGAGATGTTTAATAGAGATCTGATACATTTCATCGGAAGGTATTCATGTCAATGACAGATTAGGGTTTTTCTTCAAGGTTAAAAGCTTGAATCTACTTCATTTTTTATCACCTTGCATTTAGAGTAACTAAGAGTGATTCAGTGCGATCAAATATCTTCTTGAGTGATTTCACCAGCGACTGAAAGAGTTTGTTAGGCATTTTCACCGGAAGCGATTCACATGTATTTTTCTTTAATCATGGAAGAAGGATCATCTTTTGTTCATATTTTTGTTGCAAACCCGACTATTGTAGAGGTCAAGGACCATCCTAGGCCAACTTTCAAGCAATATCTACATCTGGCTACCCTGGATGACTCAGTTGGAGCATTTTTGCATGTTCCGGAAGGAGTTGTGTATGTTGAAGATATTAGGGCATACATACACTTCACATTAAGGACTTGGGGATATCTAATATAAAGGGTATGTACATGAGTGAGCCAATGGAAGATTTTGGAAATATCAAACCGAAAGATAAGCACATTGAAGACTTAGGGTTTATCGGCATTTTAGACATTTCGGAATTCAAAAATGAAATCATTAGGTATGTTTTGAGAAGAGTACATGGAGAGTTTATTTGGTTGGATAGACCTTACAAGATCACCAAGGAAACCATCAGGGCACTTACCGGTTTACCACAGGTTGGGCAACATTTAGATAAGAAGGTTTCTAATGATTATATAAATAAAATCACTGGTGTGACATCTGATAGGCGATGCATTATAATAAGAAAAATTACCAACAAGGACATCACATTTAGTAGCATGATCATCGGTTATAAGGTAACTCAATCAAACTGACTGAATTCTATTTCTAGTTTCTCCATTTTTAACAGCTTACAAGCTGATGAGAGGAAATGAGAAATTGGATCTATGTGGTTGGATGTTAGATGAATTATTGATAAACCTAGGAAAGATTAAAGGAGAAAAGAAAGGAACTTTCTAGTATGGAAACTTGATTGTCTGATTAATGTTATTTTTCATGAATGAGACTCTCAGTTTTTGGAAAAGACAATGGGCATTTGACGTCCTATTAGGGAGGCAATTAAAACAATCTATTGCTACATTAGGTAGTCAAAGGGATGAAAAAGTATGGGGATATTTTAAGACATTCCAGAAGGCTATGAAATCTAGAGAAAGGGTTCCGAAGCATATTGTTGAGAATTACTCAACTAACATATGCTTCATGGTGAATAAATATGAAACACTTATGGAAGAGGTCAAACCCCAGAAGATCTGGATTGAGGAAATGGGCTATGAAGTTGATGGATAGATTTTAGATGCTTATGCAAAATGACTGATTGATTTAGCTATTGATGAAGCAGAGAAGCCCTGTGGTACTATAAAGTAGAAGACACATGAGGTTGAAACATAGTTCAACCAGAAGAAAAGAGAGAAGCGGGAATGTAAAGCAAGTAAGTTTGTTGAGAAAGTTTCAAAGGACATCAAAGCAAGAAGAGAAAAGAACCTAAAGTACACATTGATCCTATTACAACAAAATCTATATATGAGGATGACACACCCCTGATATTCAAAAGGATTATAAGGAAGAAAATAGAAGAGACCAAGGTAGAGGCTAAAATTCATCTGGTTAGAAAATTTACTATCAAGTTATGACATAGAAGAAAGCACCACAAGTAACATCTTCAGCCCCATCCGGTACTGGTAGAAGGAAGAAGAAGGGAGACATTGATCTGGCAACTAAATATGGTAATGTATCTATCATTCCACAAAAAGCTTGTGTAGAATTACTTGATGAGATTACTAAGGATGGTATGTTAAAGAATGTACAATTTTATTATGACCATTTAGAGGATGTTGAACAAAGAGTAATAGAGGAGTCATTTTTGTTATATTTTCATATTTATAAGAAAGCTTTGATAGAAAATGAAAAACAAATACTGACATAATTGTATAATATGTTAGATTCTAGAAGACTGTCAACAATGGTAGAGGACAAACATTTTAAAATTCAAGAGTTGTTATATGTTTTTGTTAGTATTGCTCTAAAGGAATTGGATAGGACACTTGAGGTTGTAGATAGAAAAATGTTTTACAGAAAACATAGAATAACTAGTCTTATGTTAGGAAGGGTAAATGAAATAATCAAGGAGACCTGAAAGGCACGGGTTAAGCTCTTTGAAGAGAAAATAGGTTTCTTTACTTCATCGGAATCAAAGAAGGATACTGCAGACATCTCGATTGAAGGGAAAGGAAAGGGTATTATGGGTACTTCACCCTCAATTTTGAAAAACATTAAGATAGTGGAAATTAAGCTGGAAAATATACAGGAAAATGTTGATATACCAAAAAATATAAAGAATGTAAAGGTTGATAATGTATATGATACTAATGTTAAGGACAACAGTCCTCTAGATACAAATGTACAAGTTGAGGTTACAGTTCCTAGGGAGGAACTAACAGTTACTGAGACTACACCAATTGGTGAAGCCACTAATGCAAGCAAAGAAGCTATAAAGGATAAATCATTAGAGGAGAAGAAAGAAGAATCTGACAGTGAACTAATAGTGAGTCCATCATTATTGTCAATCGACACCTCGCAGGTTGTAAATAAAAACATAACTGAGATGAGTCCTACTGAATGTATGATGGTCGCACATAAATTAATGAAGGAGGGATCTATGCATACAGAGATTATTGATAAGTCTATCATTGTTTTGCATAGACTAGTCCCAGATTGCAAGTTTGAAAAGGAAGCAAGCCCGTTTGGCAAGCTTAAGATAATTACAGAGCACATTTCTAAGGATTTTCAATCCTTGCAACAAATTTTAAATCGATATGCAGTAGAGAGGTTCACACAGGCTAAAAGAGCTACACTTGATCAGATGATTGAGTCTGAGAGAAAGGAAATGGATGACAAATTGAAATTGAGAGATAATTGTTTGAAGAAGTGTACAAATATTTATAGATTATGTTGTAGCATAGATGCTCTTACATTTAATTTGGATAAGAAGATTAAGGTGTTTCATTAGAAAATTGTAGGTATAGCTAATTATTTTGATGGATTGAATTATTTGAATACATCCATTGATGGTCAAATTTTGGTTTTGGAAGCTCAAATTTCTTCTCTTGAGAAAGAGAAAGATAAAATCATAAGAAGAGCCAGAAGTCTTAGAGGTTTGGTGAGTCTCCGGTTGGATTCACTTGCTGTACATAAGAAAGAGTGTAAAGATTTGGTTGGCAAGCCCACACCGATAGAGCTAAATGTGAAAGAATCCTTTACCAATATGCCAAATGAACTTGTATCTATTTCTGACACTTTCAAATTTTGTTGGGATAGTTTTCTTGAAATTTTGGTGAAGGCTTACCTAGATATTTTCAAATATATTAAGCTTCGGTATGGTATTTTTGAGATATTCATTATATAGTTTTGGATCTTTGCAATTCTTTTTATTTTGATGGCCTTGATGTCAAAGGGGGAGTGATATAAATTTGAAAAAGAAAAAGAGAGTTGTATACATTAGGTGGGGATATAGAAACATGGAGATATGGAGTATTTTGTATTTATGGATATTCAGCTCAGGGGGAGCAGGCAAGATGAAACCGACAGATGAAACCATGACCATTTTTCACATGATTGTTGCCATCAATGCCAAAGGGGAGATTGTTGGAAATTGACACTATTGATTGGTTTCACTATGTTGTTGTTGATGGCAATATGGCAACATGGAAACTTATTCTCGCTTCATGTTTTGGTTCAGTTGTATATTGGTAGGCACTTCATAGACTCTACACGGGCACCGACATCGACACTGACACCGACAAGATGAAAGGATTTCTTTGTTTAGTGACAATGCAGGCTGACATGACTTACTTCAGCGTTATTGGTATTGGAGGCTGACATCTTTTGGATCTGGCATCGACGATTGATTTTGATATTCATATATTTATGTTATCTAGCTGGCATATATATTGATATTGTAATTATCTTTGTAAGCCAACATAAGGCATGATAAATTGTAGAGGATACATAGGTCAATTGGATTAGATCATTTTGACATATGTAAGAATGTGTAATGTAATGATATAGATGATGAAAATATGGATGGATAGAAGATGCAAAATATATCAGAGAAATCAGGTATGAGAGGATAATTTTGTAAAGGGGTATTCTGATAAAGGGTTTAGGGTTTCAAATAGGAACAAACAAAGCTTAATTGGAACTGTATTCAGGCATAGAAGATGCTATATTAGTAGTTCACTCATTTCTCTAGATTGTAGTCTGTATTGATATGTAGTCAGTGGGTCTCCTTTTGTGTTTGAGGAGTGTGCTCTAGGCTGTAAGCCTTCCTACAAGTGTAGCCCCCTATATTTTGTAATATCTCTTCATATTGTTGGTGGATTGATATTCAAGGTCACAAATCCCATCATGATTTTTCCTCTTTGGGGATTTCCACATATAATTTTGTGTGTTATGTTACTCATTTATGTGATTGGCTTATTCATTGATGTATTTATTTCATTTCTATATGTACTGGTATACTTGTTGGTGTATGCATGTTTTAATAAGGTTAAAATTGACCATATTGATAGAACACTAATTCACCCCCCCTCTCAATGTTCTTCGATTCCAACACATTATCCCAACATTTAAGGCATAGAACAAATAATATGGGATGGAAATTTTCTCTTTATATCAAAAATGGTTGAGAATAACAAAATGATAGCTGTAAACTCTAGTAAATCTCTCATCTAATGTGATAAATTTCATAATAGTAAACAAGACCCATAGCCAAATAAACTTTATTACCTTCGGGGAGTAGCAAGTATGGCTTCCCTTCACCAGTCTAGCTTTCTCTTCCTCGTCCTTAGGGAATTTCTTCACTACAACATCAGACAACTTCCTATCCCTATATAACTTGATGTCATCCATCGGTAGACCCATAGCCTCAATGATCATGGTTTCATTCAGCTTGACCTTCCTACTGCCAATGGTCAATGTGCCTTTATTCAATCCCTTTTTGAAAATCCTTGTAATTTCTGGCCATTTCTCTTACATTCTCTCCATAAAATGAGTCATCTTAGTTGTTTGTAGCACAACCCACACCTGAGGATGGTCCCACCATTTACCAATATTGGTTTCCTCTATTCTATTTCTCCATATTGTTAGAAAATTTCATGCACAACTTATCTTCACCTCCAAAATGGAAGTCATCAACAAACACCTCAATAATCAATATATCATCATCAATGACTTTATAATATGGATTACTGTGAACATAAACTTTAGTAAAACCAAGCTTTACAAGATATTTGTCCAACCTTGCATACCAAGATCTAGGTGCCTGTTTCAATCCATATAATGGTTTCTTTAACCTACAAGCCATGTTTTATCATCTGAAAGTGAAAAACCATCAAGTTTCTCAATATAAACTTCTTCATCAAGATCCCCATTCAGAAAAGCATACTTAACATCCATCTAATAAACCTTGTAGTTTTTATGTGCAACATAGGAATGAAATAATCTTACAACTTCAATCCTAGCTACAGCTGCAAAAGTTTCACCATAATCAATTCCTTCCTTCTGAGAGTATCCTTTACAAACCAATCTATCTTTATTCCTCACAATTTGACCATCTTCATTTAATTTATTTCTAAATACCCATTTATTTCCAATAACATTCTTATTTTTAGGTCGAGGAACTAAAATCCACATGTTATTCTTTGCTATATGATCTAATTCTTCTTCCATAGCTTTCATCCAACATTCATCTTTACATGCTTCAATTCCTGATACCGGGTCAACTTGAGAAATTAAACATACCTCATTAGCTACCAATCTTCTTCTTGTCATCACTCCATTGTTCTTATCTCCAATGATCTGATCTTTTGAATGATTCAACCTTACATACCTAGGAGTCTTCTGACTCTCTATTCCTCTTTCTTGTTCTTCAGTTACTGTTGAGTTTTCTGATACTATCAGAGTAACTAATTCAACTTTTTGTTCAGATAAAGGTGTTATCAGTCTAGTTATAATCATTTCCACTGCTGGTTGTTGCTCACAAATTCTGATTTGACTTCTATTCTGCTCATCCGCCTTGACATTAGTACTCTCCACAATTCTCTGCAATATCTTGTTATAACATCTATATGCTTTGATTTCATTAGAATAACCAAGAAATATTCCTTCATCACATCTAGGATCAAATTTGACAATGAAATCATCTCTCCTAATATAACATTTACTACCAAAGATTCTAAAATACTTAACTATAGGTGTATTGCCAAACCATAATTAATAAGATGTCTTACCGGTTTCTCCTTTGATATGAACTCTGTTGAATGTATATACTATTGTGCTCACTACTTCTATCTAGTAGATATGACATAGATTAGCTTCCGTCATCATGGTTCTAGTAGCATCCAAGATGGTTATGTTCTTTCTTTCCACAACTCCATTCTATCAAGGTGTCTAGGGAGAAGAAAATTGTCTCCTTATGCCATGCTTCTCACAAAAGTTATTAAACTCACTAGATGTGAATTCTCCACCATGATTTGACCTGGAGTGCTTAATCTTCAATCATGTCTCAGGTTCAACCTTAGCTTTAAATATTTTAAACTTTTCAAAAGCATCAAATTTCTCCCTTAGAAAAGTAACCCACATCATTCTAGAATAATCATCAATGATTATAATAAAATATCTATCGCCTTGAAAACTTTTGATTCTAGTAGGACCACACAAATCAGTATGAATGATATCAATAATGTCATTAGATTTGTCCTGTATACGCTTAAAATAGGTTCTGACCTATTTTCCCATTTGACATTCTTTACATGCCGGATTATAGGGCTTCACAACCTTAGGTATATCTCTAACTGCCTTAGTTGAATTGATCTTTACCATACAATAGAAATTCACATGACATAGCCTTTTGTGCCAAAGATAACTCTCATCAATTTGTGCAATCAAACATGTCATCTCACCATGAGTACCGGTTGCAATCTCCAATCCAAATCTATTAATGATTTTGCATTTTTTCGTCCTTGAATTGTAATTGAAATCCCTTATCCACCAATTATCCTACACTCAAAATATTATGCCTTAAACCTTCAACATAATAAATATTATATGTATTGTGCTTACCATCTAGTGATATAGTTCAATTTCCTTTGATCATGCATTCTTTGTCATCTCCAAATCTAACCAGACTGCCATCAAATTCATGCAAAGATAGAAACTTCCTTTTATCTCTAGTCATATGATTTGAACATCCACTATCAATTACTCATTCATCCTTATCTTCAATTTTAGGAGAAAGGGCCTTCTCTTTAGGTACATTCTCTTCCAATGTTGGATCATCTTCCTTGATAGCTAGGAACACCCATTCCTTTCCATTACTGGAACCACTAGCAGAGTCTTGTGCCGGTTCATCATCAAAATCCATCACACCTTCCTCATCTGCAAAGTAAAATGATCTATCTATGTTTTTCCTATACTTATGCTTGTTTTGATATCCAAGGTTAGGTTTAAAAGATCTTCTAGATCTTTCTTCAAATCTTGAATTCCTTTCAGGACATCTAGATGCAAAATGACCTACCTTATTACATGCAAAACATTTAAAAGGTGATTTTCCTTCATACTTACTTCCTACTGGTCCTTTAGGTACTCTTGTAGCAAATAGGGCTTCAAGTTTCTCAAATTGTTCATCTTCTCTCTTCATATAATCCAATTCCTTTGCATACAAAGCTTTCCAATCTTGCTTGTCGGTTGATGATGTAAATGGATAAAAAGAAGGTTCATACTTCACAGCTCCAAAAGGTCAAAATTCTTCAATCTCAAAAGAAGATAATTTCCCAAGCAAGGTATCCCTATTGAGAGAAATATTAGCCATTGTTCTCAATTCTTTAATTGCATTAGCCTTCATCTTGTAAGCTAGTGGTAAAGCTCTTAGAACCTTAGAAACTATTTCATCTTCACTCAGAGTTTCACCAAAACATTAAATTCCTATGATAATTTCATTTACCCTTTCCATGAAAGCAGTAATCCTTTCATCTTCTTCCATCTTCAAATTTTCATATCTCACCCGGTAACCATTAAGTTTAGCAATCTTAACAGCAGGGTCACCTTCATTAAGAGGCTCCAACTTGTCCCATATAGCCTTTGCTGATAATTTGTCAATCAATCCCATTATTTGTTGAACAGGAAGTGCACATAAGAGGGCTTCTCTAGCTCTACAATAATTCTCAAGCTCCTTATCCATGTTTTCTGAAGGAGGATTGCTAGATCCTGGCTTAAATGAAGTTACACCATTCTCTGTGATTTCCCAAATTTCCTTACCAAGATATCTCAGATGAGTATCCATCTGAATCTTCCATACTCTATAATTTATTCCATCAGGCCTAGAAATTTCTCTCCAAAAGACAAAAAAAAATGAACTAGATGAACTTTAACTATTAGTCACCATAGGATCTTCCTAAAGCGGTTAAGCTTCTGTACAGATGACCAGAGCTCTGATACTAATTGTTCGACAGTTCAAATAACTAGAAGATAATTGAGAGGGAGGGGGTGTGAATCATTTGTCACTAGATTACCGAAACCTTAAACAAATAATACTTTAATACCGGAACACATAAGATCAATACCAGAATGCATAAACCAATTATTAAAATAACAGATATACCAATTAAGCACAAGCAATAATTAGAGAATAAATACCATCCACATGACGCCAAGATTTGTACATGGAAAACCTGGTAAAGGGAAAAACTATGTTGGAAGCCTACCAACAACCAGATGATACTTTTGCAGTAAGTATGTAATTACAAATTGAGGAGCCTATACTTGCAGGAAGGCCAACAACCTAGACCACATTTCTCATTATAAAAGGAGTCTCACTGACTACATAAAAATCCATACTACAATCTGGAAGGAAGAATGAACTACAATGATAGCATCTCCTATGTCTGAATACAGTTTTGGTTAAGCTCAATACCGGAGGACTTAATCCTCTTACATAAATCCAACTTGATCACCAATAATTGACCAAATCCTCTGCATGAATGATTATTACATTATTCGCTTGCATGCATCCTTTCCTTATCACTTATATGATCTACAATGAGATATTACATCATATATATACAAACCCTCAACCATAAATAATAAGGTCAGCCACTAGACAATAAATCCATTATATAATTACAAAACATGTCAGTCTGAGACCAAATAAATAATATCCAACCCATAAGACATCCCAGAAATACATTGAGAAGTCCCAACAACACGTTACATTAAGCCAGTCCAAAACCTAGATAGACCCAGACCCAATTTAGGTCCACACACACTAAAGCAATGATCTCAATCATCGAATTCTAGAGCATGATCACCATCAGCATCCCAAATATCTACTAGAAGGCTCACCAATACCACTTATGCATAACATCAAATACCTTCAAAAAATCTCTGCCGATGAAACCCTCACCAGATCAATAAACCAAGCTTACTAGCATATAAGATAGCATTCAATCAGCAAATCAAAACCAATTGACTGAACATGAATCTAAGTAGCATGAATAGCAGATCTAAGCCAATTCCAGAAGCCAAAGCATACCGGAGTATACCGGATCATCTGGATCTAATCCAACTAGAAACCAAACATCCTACTAGGACTAGAAGGATACCGGTAAACAACCAAAACAACTAGTGTTGACATCAATGACATGACAAAACATCAATGCAACATATAATCAATTCCTCCAAATGTCCAACACACCTCCTATCGCAAACCCATATAAATCACCACAACAAAAACCCCTACCACCACTACAACTAGGTAACTAGCTACCTCAGTCAGCACAACCACCAAAAGTCACACCTATGCTATCTCAACCAACCCCAAATCCTAACAATAAACCCACACACCCTGTACATAATAATGAGGTAGCTGGATATCCGCCTTATTATATCAACTCTATTGAAATTGGAGTTCAATTATCATTAGGTAAAGCCACTTAGGGGCCTACCATCACTGAAGTCGATGATTCATTAGAATAACCAGAGCTAGAATGAGTGAAGGAACCTCCATACCCTCACCACCTGCAAACTGAACAAATACAAAAGGAATTTCCAAAACCTGCATTTGTTTTTGTTAATGAGTTAAGTAATCTTAACATTAATTTTTTTTTTTGCGGGCTATCTTTGTGTATGCTAGAATGTTTATGATAGCCCGCAAAAAAAAAAATTAATGTTAAGATTACTTAACTCATTAACAAAAGACAGTTCAAGTTATTAGACAACTTATTGACCTCATGCTTTGGAACCTAACAGTTCCTAAGTATGCTGATCTAGGAAGTCCCATGATAAATGTACACATTGGTAATGTCGTTATTCCTAATACAC
The DNA here is from genome assembly GCF_030272615.1 of Cryptomeria japonica. Classification (NCBI taxonomy): domain Eukaryota; kingdom Viridiplantae; phylum Streptophyta; class Pinopsida; order Cupressales; family Cupressaceae; genus Cryptomeria; species Cryptomeria japonica. The sequence continues at coordinate 351,136,660 of NC_081411.1, read as the reverse complement.
TTGTTGATCTGGGAGCTGCAATTAATGTTATCATAAATGAACTGAAAGAGAATTTGTCACTTAGGAGGCTTAGACCTAATCCCTTAGTTCTCCAAATGGTCGAGCGACCCTTAGTAAAACCAAAAGGTATGATAGAAGATGTAATTCTCTCTATTGATTCATGGGAATAACCAACTAACTTCATGATTTTTTAGCCCAAAATTAAGCTGAGGGGATATCCTCTGACCTTGGGAAAACCTTTGTTGGCTATTACAAATGCATTCATCAATTGTTGGTCAAGTAATATGATAAATTTCTAATGGGGAACAAATGAAGCAATTAACAATATATATATCCTCCAACACAACCCTTGTTGGAAACATGGCATCAAGTATGGGTTGATGGTGATTTAGATGAATCATTACCAATTATGACAATTGAACAAACATTTGACACATGGTAATTTTTTGAAGATGATATCCTTGTTAATTTTTTGCAAAATAGATATACATCTAATGAAATTTTGGAAAGGATAGTTATTCTCCAAGGGTGGGTGATAATTGTCCTTTTGGTAACTTTCCAATGGTTGGTAGTTCATAGTCTATTCAACTTTTCATTATGTTGCATCAATTGTTACCTCATGATTGTGTGTATAGTCTTGTTTTGTCCTTTAGTGATACATTGTCTACTTCACAATTTTTACCTCTTAATTCACCTTCACAATAAAAAGCCATGGAAATTCTACTTGCTGTGAGACCTAATATTAATCCACACTTGAGGACTGAACAAATCAAAGATCTCATTGCCATTCTTAGAATTCATAAAGATGCATTTTCTTGGGAATACCAAGATATACATGGTATTCACCCAACTACCTGCACATAGTACATTTACATTGAGGAATGAATTGGTCTAGTTAGGTAACCACAAAGAAGGATTAATCTTGTTTTGCGTGAAATAGTTAAAGATGAGTTGCAAAAATTGTTAAATGTAGGATTCATATATCCAATTTTAGATAGTCAATGAGTTTCTCCACTTGTTGTGGTTCCTAATAAAAATGGTAAGTGAAGACTTTGTGTAGATTATAGAGAACTTAATATAGCTACTAAAAAGGACCATTTTTTGTTACCATTTATTGATCAAGTGTCGGATACTCTTGCAGGTATAAGGTTCTTTTCTTTTCTAGATGGGTTTAATGTCTACAATCAAATTCATATTGCACTTGAAGACCAGGACAAGACCAAATTCAATTGTCCTTGCAGTACTTCTTCCTATAATGTGTTACCTTTGGGGTTGTGTAATGCCCCTGCCACTTTTCAAAGGGAAGTATTGAATAATTTTGTGGACCTAGTTTATGATTGCGTAGAAGTGTGTATGGATGACTCTACTATGTATTTAGATACTTGTTAAGAGGCTCAAGAAAAATTAGAAAAGGTCCTCAAAAGGTGTATTGATACCAATCTCCCCCTAAGTCATGAAAATTGTCATATCCTTTTGATTGAAGGGATTGTGTCAGGTCATTATATTTGTTCGAAATCTATTGAGGTAGACCCCAAAAACATCCAAATTATTAAGGACTTACATATGCCCACTAGCCAAAAGGATGTTCATAGTTTTTTGGGTCATGTAGGCTTTTACCGTCGATTCATTCAAAAATTTAGTAAGGTTGCCTCACCTCTCTTTTCTTTATTAGCCAAAGATGTTGCTTTCTCATGGACACCAGAATGTCAAGAATCTTTTGAAGCCATTAAGACCAAACTTGTAACTACACCTATACTTAGAGGACCCAATTGGGAACTACCTTTTCATATCTATGTAGATTCTTCAAATAGTTCTATGGCCATTGCGCTTGGGCAAAAATAGGATAACCATTTCTATTCAATTTATTACATCAATAAAAATTTCACTAGAGCAGAGGTAAACTAAATAGTAACTGAAAAGGAATATTTAGCAGTTGTGTATGCAATTAATAAGTTTTGGCATTATATCACTAGTTATAAAGTGTATGTTCATACTGATCATTCTACAATTTGATTCCTAATGAATAAATGTGTTGTAACTAGTAGAGTAATTAGGTGGTTGCTCTTGGTTCAAGAACTTGGCATTACTATACTTGATAAGCCTAGTAGTGAGAATGTGGCTGCATAATTTTTTTCCAAGATACAACAAAAGGATGAACCAATACCAGTTGATGATGATTTTCTTGATGAGAATCTCTTTTCCATTTCTACAAAGAGTCCCTGGTTTTTTGAAATAGAAAATTATGTTGTCACATGCCGGTTTCCACCACACTATTCTCCAAGAGAACGTCAGAAGTTGGCTGGAATTAATGGTTAGTACACATGCATCAATGGACTTCTCTTCTACACAGGGATTGATAATATCATGTGTCAATGTGTTCCTCAAGACGATGTCTTCGACATACTTCATGCATGCCATACTGAGCCCTATGGAGGATATTTTTCTTCCTAGAGAACTTCTATCAAAATTCTTATTGCTAGGTACTACTGGCCTACAAATCACAACGATTGTAAGTGCTATGTTTACCACTATGATAAATGTTAGCATATGGGCTACCCCACGTGCTCGGATGAGATGCCTTTGCACCGACAATTGTCTATTGAACCCTTCGAGAAGTGGGGCCTTAATTTTGTTGGCCTAATCAATCCACCATCCAAGAACAAGGAATGTATTATTGTTTGTAAAAATTATGTCACTAAGCGGGTTGATGTTGCTACTTTGAAACACTCCAAGGACACCAATGTCACTAACTTTTGATATTCAGAGATTTTTACTATATTTGGTGCTTCATGGGAAATCATAACAGACCATGGACCTCAGTTCACGTCAAAACTCATTTCCACTTTCATTTGGGAGTACGATAGTAAACACTGCAAATGTTCACCTTATCACCCCCAAGCCAATGAGAAGGTTGAGGTCACCAATAGGGAAATTAAAAATCCTTACCAAGATAGTTTTTATTCATAAGCATCATTGGACCACATGGCTCCCTAAAGCTATGTAGGGCTATCGCACAATGTCGAAGACTACCATAGTTCTGACCCCTTATGATTTTGTCTATGGAAAGAAGGTTGTCCTCCCTACCAAATTTGAGGTGAAGACTCTTCGCACTGCATTTCAACTAGGTATGATCCTTTATGATGCACAAAAAGAGTATTTCTCAATTGCATTCTTTGACTGAATTGCATCTAGAGGTTCTCTTTCATGTGGAGATAGTTCAAAAACAACGTTCTCTTTGGTATGATCAATTCATTCAACAAAGCTCATTTCAATCAGGTGATTGGGCACTCCTATATGACTCTCATTTTCAATACTTAAAAGGGAAGTTTCATACTTGATGGCTTGGACCCTATGAGATTGAGGTTGTCTATAATAATGGTGTCATTAAGCTTCACACTATGAATTCAAACCATATGACTCTCCTTGTCAATGGTGATTGCCTAAAATGCTACAAGTGACATCTCTCAAAAGAAACTTTCTTTTGTGACATAGCAAAATAACATAAAGTCATTCCTTTCGATCTCCTCAAAAATTAACAAAAAAATGGGAATAAAAGATCCAACAATGAAAACCTTTGGGAATTGTTGGCTAGATACCATTTGAAAACCATATTTTTGGCAGATGGTAACTATTAAATAAACCTAGATGTGAAAACTATGTTCCCAACTTCTCCAGGTGACCTTACATTGAAAATCAAGTCATCAATGACCTATTGCGATAATATACATACATCAACATATATATATAGAACATTTATCTTGAAGATGCTTTTAAGATTTTCTTCACTCACCCGGCCTTTCCATGTCCAAGGTTCGATTCTTGAGAGAATACAACTACTTTAATAGGTGTTTAAAGAATGATATGTGCTAGAAATGGCAGAGGATGTTCAAAATTTGAATTTTCAACAGGCTGGAAATTACAGTGATGGCAAAAGTGGTAGAGGAAGCACGGGGATTGTCTTGGTGGAAGAGAATGAGGATGAAAAGGATGATGGGGGTGGTAGGGATTCCTAGGATAACAATACTCTGTCCATTCCAACATGCCACAATGATGCCTTGTCTGGGAATTTTGACATCTTGAGTGGTTCTGAGAGTCCTAATGATCCCGCTAGGCGCTTAGATTCTTATTTTGCTTCTGATTGTAATAAGAAATGCTCAACTTTATTTGGTTCACACCCAAAACATAAGTTGGTTTCCCTTATTTCTCACTGTGCAGACCCCATTTCTCGTATATGTTCTTTATCTATTTTATATTACATTGTGGATATAAATCTAGCCAATATGGAATCTATTTTGGTGGGCAAATTTGTGGGGCCGTGACCCAATATTGAATCTATTTGGACATGGGTTGCTTGTAAATGGAAAGGAAATGGCTAGACTAAGGTTACTACAATAGAAAATGGCTTTTTCTCATTTTCATTTACCTGTGATGCAGATTTAAAATCAGTGTTGAGTGGAGGACAATGGTTGTTGGGGAAATCCTCCTTGGCTCTAAAGAAATGAGAACTTGATTTCAACCCAAAGGATTGGAAATGCAGTGAAGTTGCTATTTGGGTTCGTTTGTTAGGTCTCCCTTTGCAATATTGAGATGAGGATATCTTTTGTGGGTTGGCTGCTTGTTTTAGTGAGTTGCTTTCAGTGGACCCAATGACTATTGCTAAAAGAAGATTGGCCTATTCTTGTATCTGTGTGAATATTAAGAAATCATCAAACCTTCCCTAGGAAATCACTTTTAACTCAAAACTTGGGAAATGGATTCAAAAGGTGGAATATGAATCAATTAATTTATTTTTCTTTCATTGTAAGAAGGTTGGTCATTAGACCAAAGACTTCCCTACCAAGAAATAGTCTAAAAATAGTTAGAGGAAAAAATCTTCTGAATCAGTTATTACTGTGGATCTACCTAGTGGACCTCTATGTTCATAGGCACTTGAGATGGTGGATCTAGATCTTAATAGTCAAGATTGTCAGATATTGCAGGGGGGAGTTATGAGGAGTGGTTTGAAGGAGGCTCATACTAGGGCTCCACATCCAGAATGTCATGTTCAAAGAGAGATCCCCTATTCATTGGAGGTAAATAAGGTAATTCTGGGTGCCCCCCTTCCCATTGTATCTGTGGAGATAATTTTGAATTTCATTATGGCTATGGGTTATTCTGAGGAAAAGTTGGGTCAGATGAACACTTCTTCCTCTTAAGCCTCCCATCCAAACTCCCAATTAGATATTGGCTCAGAGCCTGAGGATCCTAATCCTTTTATTGAAGTTAGATCTAAGAATCCTCATCATAGTTTCCCCACCTTAAATTCTGGGATGACATCGAGATATATGGGTGTTAAAACCAGGAACAGGTATATAGAAGATTGTGGCTAGGAACCTAGAGGGGTTGGAAGACCCCCAAATGTCTTCAGTAGAGATAAGCAAAGTAAGTCAGATATTATTGATGGCTCACAATGAACTATTAAGGACATGGGGATTCACTCCCTTGATTGTTCTAAATGAAGATCATTTCATGGAACATAAGGGGGGTGAATTGTTGGCATTATGAGAATTGGTATGAGGACATAATGACATTGTATGTTGTCATTGATGTCAATATGTTGCAAATGTGTGAACCAGCATAAGTCAGAACTAGTATACCACTATGAATCGACATTTGTGCCAAAGTGAAGTGGTGTGCTTGTTCATGATGAACCAGCATATGGTTATGGGAACCGGCACATAGAAGTGTTGTATGGCTACCGGTTGGTAGTCTCAACTTTAGGGTTTCTGGTTGAAGTGCTTCAAGCCTGTGTGGCTCAACTGGTGACTTAGTGCGATGAGGTAGCATGATAACAAAGAACAAGATCGTGTTGCCATGTAGGCCTTGTGTGCATAAAGGATTGTGCATAGAGAAGATCTTTCCTATCTACCTCAGGAATATGAGAAGACTGTTAAATGACAATAACATGTGATGGGTTATCAGCTACCATGGAAACGATAGAAAATGAATGATGGAGATTAATGCAGTATGCTCAATGGTCAGGATTGAATCGTTTGAATTCCCTACCCTATTAGGTTTAGGGTTTAGGGTTTATGCTTCTGACCTAACTATTTTCTATAAGGTCGATGTTGTGACTCTTTCTAGGGTTGTTGCCAAAATTTGTGTGTGAGTATCCAAGAGAAAGGATATGTGTTTCTTGCCAGAACAAAAGGAGAGAAGTGATACCTGTAGAGTGTAAGTATAGAAGGAGAAGAGGAGATTAAGTGGATCTGCATTGGCATTGAGTGTTGTTACCAGATCACAGTAATACCTATTGATCTCTAACCACCTCAATAGTTGGAAAATCCCTTAACAGGGTACCCTTAACCATCTTGTTGTAAATCCTTTAATAGGGTAACTCTAAGCTACTGAGTTTGAAGTCCTTTAGCTATTGAGTTCTTGAAATCCTCTAACAAGGTAACCTTTAATAGGGTTTAACCCTTAATCTAGTATTATAGCCATCCCTTAACTAGGTGATCTCTAATAGGATTGGTTCATAGCAGGACCTATTGTAATGTCTCTAATCGGACAAGGCTCCTAACAAAGCGAACTTCCAAAGAGTTCAAAAATAGCTTGTTGGTATTCATCCCCACCATGGTTTTTCCCAGTTGGGTTTCCATGTGAAAATATATGTGTCATGTGTGATGTTTTTATCTTGTGATTCTTTGCTATTGCTTGTCAAGCATTTGATGGTTCTGTGTTTTATACCTATCAATAAAACATGTTGAACTAGCTGCTATTATGATATGATGATAGATTACCTGTTTATGCATAAGGGTGAATTGGTAGTGTAGTCTCAAGTTGAGTGAAAGGCTAAGTGAGTAACCGGTTAATGCTTGCCTCAAACATTCTTAGCTTTACCAGTTGCACTCTGTTTCAAACCGGTGTCACTGTCTACTAGTCTTCTGAAGTGTTTGCTATCAAACCAGTTTAAGAGAAATTATTTAGTATGTACTGATTCACCCCCCTCTTAGCACTGGTTTGGTACTATTTGCTCATCATTAAGTTATCTATTGGTATCAGAGCGTCCTCCAGGTCCTCTATGTTATAAGCTTAACCACTTGAGGTAAAGATCCCAGTCAAATGATGAAGAGGGAAGGTCCAAAGTTTAACAAGGAAAATTTTGGTATATGGAAAGATAGGATGAAGATATTCATCAGAAGCATGGGTGCTCAACACTAGAGCTATGTTGAGAATGTCTATGTTTCCCCTACTAGTACTCTCATTGATGACCAAAAGAGAGAGATACAAGAAAATGAGCAAGTCATGGAAGCCCTTATTAGTAGTCTATCTAACATTGAGTTTATTGATGTTCAGGACAAGGTAAATCCCAAAGAGGTATGGGATGCTCTTGAAAATATCTATGGCGGTGATGAAAATCTAAAATAGGGTAAGAAAGAAAGCCTAAGAGGGAAGATTGAAGATATGCAGATGGTTGAAGGTGAGATGATTCAACAGTATGGAATAAGAATCAAAACCATTGTTGGAGATATCAAGAGTGCAGGTGGTAAAATAGAAGATTCCACTGTAGTAAGCAAAGTCCTAAGATCCCTATTGTCGGTCTATGCAATAAGGGTTGCCACTATTCAGGAGCTAAGATCAATAGACAAGACTAAGGTATCCTTGGACTCCATCATAGAAAATTTGATAGCCTATGAGCTAAATAGTTTTGATGGCAGTGTTCAAAAGACTGAATTGACTTTTAAAGCTTTTGCTATTCCATCCAAAAAAGGAAAAGAAGCTAGCACGAGTGGTGAACCAAGATAGAGCAAAGAAATGGATGATGAGGAGATTCTGATGGCATTTGAAGCTCTCCTTGCTAGGAAGCTTCCTAAAGGAACTGGTAAATACAAAGGTAAGCTACCTTTGAAATGCTTTTCTTGTAACTGGATAGGACATATTGCTATAAACTATCCTAATGGTGATAACATGGACAAACCGGAAAGGTTAAGGAAACTCAAAGGAGGAAACCAGAGAAACTATTTTGTGGTAGTTGATGAAGGTGTCATAGATGAAGAATCGGAGGATGAAGAAAATGAAGATATTGTGTTTGTTGTTGTCAAGGAAGAAGTGTCAGGCAAGAAGGCTCTTATCTCCTGGTTTGATAATTCCAATGAGTGGGTCATTAACAGTGGTTGTTCTCACCATATGACTAGTGACCGGAGCAAGTTCCTATCCTTGGAGGAGTATGATGGTGGTGTGGTTCATTTTGGCAATGATGCACCATGCATGGTCAAAGGCAGAGGGTCCATCTCTCTGAATAGAAAGAGTAGTGCTGACAATGTGTACTTGGTTGATGGTCTTAGACACAACCTTCTGAGTGTTGCCTAGCTGAATGACAGTGGCCTCACTCTAGAATTCAAGAATGGAGTTTGTAGAATCAAAAGAAAAGATGGTGAATTGGTGGCCACTGGCATGTAGACCAAAGGTAACCTATTTCATCTAAATGCAAATATAAGTACATGTCTTATGGCTAAATTTGATGATAGTTGGATATGGCATAGGAGACTCTACCATGTAAAATTTGATAACATTGTAAAGGCCAGTAAGATCAAGGTAGTTAGAGGGTTGCCGGTGCAAAGAAAACCAGATAATACCTTGTGCAGAGAGTGTCAATTGGGGAAAATGTCTTCCTCAACCTTTAAAGGTAAATCTTTCACTACTGACAAGTTGCTTGATCTTGTGCATACTGATTTGTGTGGTCCTATGAAAACTAGGAGTGTGCAGGGTGATAGGTACTTCATGATTCTCACTGATGATTGCTCAAGAATGATGTGGGTCACATTCTTGAAAGAGAAGTCTAAAGCCTTTGTAAAGTTTAAAGCTTTCATAGCATTAGTGGAGAAGGAAAGTGGTAAGAGGATCAAGTGTCTGAGAACTGATCAAGGAGGGGAATTCACTTCCGGTGAATTCAACAAGTACTATGAAGAACATGGCATCAAGAGGCAATTGTGTGCCCCCCAGACTCCATAGCAGAATGGCCTAACAGAGAGGAATAATCGGACTATGGTTGAAGCAGCTAGAACCACGTTGATTCAAGGAAAGGTAGCTCACACCCTTTGGAGAGAAGTGGTGAGCACTGCAGTCTACACAATGAACTGGGTACTCATCAAGAAAGGTAAGGATAAGACTCCTTATGAGTATTGGACCGGTAAGACACATGTGGTTAGCTACTTTAGAATGTTTGGTAGCAAATGTTACATCAAGAGAAGTGAACACTAGAGCAAATTTGATGCGAAATGTGATGAGGGAATATTCCTAGGATATTCCACCAAGAGCAAAGCTTTCAAGTGTTTCAACAACAGGACTCAGAGAATTGTGGAAAGCATCAATGTAAAAGTTGATGAAACCTCTGAGAAAATTGAGGAAACTGGTAGTGTGCAAGAGGTAAGTGAACCAGTTTCAACCTTCTCGGAACTGGTTGTCAGTCAACTGAGTCCTAGCAATAGTGTTCATACACAGGTAGAAATAGATGCTAACAGTGATGGCAATGAGGATGAAGAAGAAAATCAAGAGGAATCTATCAAGACCATTCCTCAGTATGTCAAGCTCAATCATGATCCTAAGCAGATCATAGGAGATAAGGATGTAGGAATCCTTACAAGAAGAAAATTCAGAGAAAACTCATGCATGATCTTTGAATTCGAGCCTAAAACATTCAAAGAGGCACATAAGGATGAAGACTAGATCAAGGCAATGGAAGAGGAACTTGACTAGATAGAGAAAAATGGTACATGGTCCTTGGTACCCAGACCAGAGCACAAAAATGTCATTTGTACCAAATGGGTCTTTAGAAATAAGTTGAATGAGGATGGTACAGTGATTAGAAACAAAGCCAGACTGGTGTGCAAAGGATATGCCCAAGAAGAAGGAGAAGACTATGGTGAAACCTTTGCTCCTATAGCCAGATTGGAAGGAGTTTGTATGCTTCTAGCATATGCAGCCTTTAAAGGCTTCAAAGTATATCAAATAGATGTAAAATCTACATTTCTAAATGGTGTACTTGAAGAGGAGGTGTATATAGAGAAACTAGATGGGTTTGCCCTATCTGAAGATAGTGACATGGTGTGTAGGCTACATAAAGCCTTATATGGTCTAAAGCAAGCACCTAGAGCATGGTATGAACTCCTGCATTCCCATCTTGTGAAGATTGGATTTGAGAGAACAAGTGAAGATAGCAATATCCACTTGAAGTTTGAAGGAGATCAGATCCTAATCTGTGAGGTATTTGTTGATGACATTATCTTTGGTGGAGATGACAAGATGAGTTATGAGTTTGCAGATGAGATGAAGAAAGAGTTTGAGATGTCACTCATAGGGGAGATTAAGTTCTTCATTGGACTGCAGATCCAGCAGATGAGAGATGGAATCTTTATCACTCAGTCCAAGTATGTCAAAGAGGTGTTGAAGACCTTTGGCATGGGAGATAGCAAACTAGTTGGTACACCGATGGTGACTGGTTGTAAACTATCCAAAGAGGATGACTCAGCATTGGTTGATGAGAAGGAATACCGATCAATGATTGGTAAATTGCATTATGTAGTACACAACGACCGGATATTGCACATGTAGTTGGCATTATTGCCAGGTTCCAAAAATGTCCAAGGGAATCCCACTTGGTTTCCGTCAAGCGGATTCTTAGGTATCTGAAGGGAACTATTGACTATGGATTGTGGTATCCATATAGCAAGGATTTCAACTTGAAAGTGTTGATAGATGTTGATTGGGCTGGTAATGTAGATGACCGGAAGAGCACGACCAGTGGTACATTCTTCCTTGTTGGTAGACTGGTCTCCTAGATGAGTAAGAAGCAGATTTGTATCTCTTAGTCTACAACAAAAGCGGAGTATGTTGTAGCTTTCAAGAACTCCACTCAGACAATTTAGATGAAGCATGTATTGAATGGCTTCAAAAATCCTATATTTGAACCGGTAAGCATATTTTGTGACAATACTAGTGCAATTAATATATCCAAGAATCTAGTTTTACATTTTAGAACCGAGCACTTTGAGCTTAAATATCATTTCTTCAGGAAAATGGTTCAGAACAAAGAGATTGCACTGGAGTATGTTTCCAGTAAGGAGCAATTAGCAGACATATTCACCAAGCCTCTCCCAAAGACTACATTTACATACTTAAGAGGTGAATTAGGGGTACTGCCCCTTCAGGAGGTGAACTAAAAGCATACGCTCCACATCAGTCAGGTAATGCATAGTCAATTTTTTTTTGGATTGGTGTGTTGAAGGATGCTACTCCTCAAGGGGAGCAACATAATGGAATAGGGAAGCTTGTGCCTCCACTTTCGCATTGTTGTCAAAGGGGGAGAAGATGTGAAGTGGAGAGATATCTATGTATATTGCCATCAATGCCAAAGGGGGAGATTGTTGGCATTATGAGAATTAGTATGAGGACATAATGACATTGTATGTTGTCATTGATGTCAATATATTGCAAAATTTTGAACCAGCATATGTGAAAACCGATATACCACTGTGAATCGGCATTTGTGCCAAAGTGAAGTGGTGTGCTTGTTCAAGATGAACCGGCATATGGTTATTGGAACCGGCACATGGAAGCGTTGTATGACTACTAGTTGGTAGTCTCAACTTTAGGGTTTCCAGTTGAAGTGCTTCAAGCCTGTGTGGCTCAATCGATGACTTTGTGCGATGAGGTAGCATGATAACAAAGAACAAGATCATGTTTCCATGTAAGCCTTGTGTGCATGAAGGATCATGCATGAAGAAGATCTTGCCTATCTACCTCAGGAATATGAGAAGATTGTAAAATGGCGATAACGTGTGATGGGTTATCAATTGCCATGGATACAGTGGAAAACGAAGGATGGAGATTAATGCAATATGCTCAATGGTCAGGATTGAACCATTTGAATTCCTTAACCTATTAGGTTTATGGTTTAGGGTTTATGCTTCTGACCTAATTATTTTCTATAAGGTCGATGTTGTGACTCTTTCTAGGGTTATTGGAAAAAGTTGTGTGAGTATCTAAGAGAAAGGATACGTGTTTCTTGCCAGACCAAAAGGAGAGAAGTGATACCTATAGAGTGTAAGAACAGAAGGAGAAGAGGAGCTTAAGTGGATCTACATTGGCATTGAGTGCTCCTACCAGAACATAGTAATACCTATTGATCTCTAACCACCTCAACAGTTGGAAAATCCCTTAACAGGGTAGCCTTAACCGGCTTGCTATAAATCCTTTAACAGGGTAACTCTAAGCTACTGAGTTTGAAGTGCTTTAGCTATTGAGTTCTTGAAATCCTCTAACAAGGTAACCTTTAATAGGGTTTAACCCTTAATTGGGTATTGTAGCCATCCCTTAATCAAGTGATCTCTAACAGGATTGGTTCCTAGCAGAACCTATTGTAATGTCTCTAACCAGACAAGGCTCCTAATAGAGCGAACTTCCAAAGAGTTCAAAAACTACTTGTAGGTATTCATCCCCACCATGGTTTTTCCCAGTTGGGTTTCCATGTGAAAATATGTGTGTCATGTGTGATGTTTTTATCTTGTGATTTTTTGCTATTGTTTGTCAAGCATTTGATGGTTTTGTGTTTTATGCCTGCCAATAAAACATGTTGAACTAGCTGCTATTATGATCTGATGATAGATTACATGTTTATGCATAAGGGTGAACTGGTAGTGTAGTCTCAAGTTGTGTGAAAGGCTAAGTGAATAACCAGTTAATGCTCGCGTCAGACATTCTTAGCTTTACTAGTTAGACTCTGTTTCAAACCGGTGTCACTGTTTGCTAGTCTTCTGAAGTATTTGTTGTCAAATTGGTTTAAGAGAAATTTTTTTATATGTACTGATTCACCCCCCCCTTTCAGTACCGGTTTGGTACTATTTTTTCATCATTAAGTTATCATGAATCACCCCCATAAACATGATCTCCTGTCAAAACTAATTTGAGATAATAGACTAGGAATCTGCTTTATTCAAGAAACTAAAATTCTTTCTGAAAAACTTTTAAAGATGAAGTTTGTTATTTTTAAGAATTGTGGTGTTCATTGTGTTGATGCAGATGGTGCCTCTAGAGGAATTGCTACTTTTTGTAATCCTAGACTTGTTCAAGGTTTGATAATTGTCTCCAGTCCGAATCACATTGCTACTAAAATCACTAATCTTTTGGATGGGTCATCGTGTATAATTTCCCATATCTAAACTCCTAATAGTAGGAGTGCCAAGAAGATTTTGTGGAATTCTTTGGTAAGATCTAGACTTCTTTCTAGTTATTAAAATGGATCCTAATGGGGTATTTTAATTTCCCTATCTCAAATATGAATAAAAGTGGTGGGTCTCTAATTTCTAAAGATAGCATGAAGGATCTTTTGGATCTCATCAATGCTCTGGGGCTACTAGATCTAGAGTTGAATGGGTCTAAGTTCACGTGGTCCAATAGGTGGAGTGGGTCAGATCTCATTCAAGTCAGACTTGACAGGGGTCTTATATCCCCTGATTGACTGTTGGATTTTTCTTATAATTTATCCTCTTTATCTAGGATTAGATTTGACCATTTTCAAATTGTTTTGAGTATTTATTCCCTTAGTAGGAAAAAGGTTTTATCATTCATATTTGAAAAATAGTAGACTCAGAGTCTTGATTTTGTGGACAAGGTTACAAAATGGTGGAACATTGAGGTCCATGGTATGGCTATGTATTGAGTGGCCAAGAAATTGGCTAATGTTAAAACTAATGTCCAAAAATGCAATAAGTCCTCCTTTTCAATATCTTCCAACTAAAAGATTCTTTGAAAAGGGGGCTAGATGATATTCAATTTCAAATTCAATCCCAAGGGTACTGCCCCATTATAATGGACAAAGTAGAGCTCCTTTCCAAACTTCATGATATTATGTCTAAAGAAGAGGAGTTTTGGAAACAAAGATCTAAAGCCATCTAGTTGAAAAATGGGGATAAAAATACTAAATTTTTCCACATGACAACTCTTAAGTATAGAGATTCTAATAGAATAAAGATGATCTCTGTCAATAACCATTGGATTTACAAGAAGGAGGACATGAGCTCTGAAGCTATTCATTACTTTTAAAACCTTTTATCTGTAGATATTTTGGTTGACTTGGTTGCTCAGGAGGAAACTATTAATGAACTCTAGGTGTGTATTTCTCAAGATATGAATTATAAGATAACTAGAATTTCTTCTGCCGATGAGGTCAGGGAAATGTTTTTTTTCTTTTGAAGGGAATTAAGTTTCAGGGCCTAATGGTTTTCCTATGTTTTTCTTCCAACTCTTCTAGTCTATTGTGGGGGAGGATATTATGTATGCTGCTGAGGAATTATTTGGATCCAAATCCCTTCTTAAAGAGATAAATGCCACTTTCATTGCGTTGATTCCTAAGAAACCCAATGCCAATTGCTTTGAGGATTTTAGGTTTATCAGTTTATGTAAACATATCTATAAAATTTTCTCTAAAATTCTGGTTATTAGGATAAAGAATTTTCTCCCTCGCTTGATTTCTAAGCAACAAAATGGTTTTGTTCCTCGGTGTCAAATTTTCTATTCCATAGTTTCGGTCGATGAGAACATCCATTCCCTTTTAGGGAATAGGAAACCCAATTTTTTTTAAAACTTGAAGTGTTAAAGGCCTATGACAGGGTGGACTGGAGTTTCCTGATCAAGATGCTTCATGCTTTTGGTTTTGATGATTGTTTCATTCAATTTATTAATAAGTGCATATCTATTGGATATTGTTGGTCATTGATGATGCTAGGATATGTTGTTGTCATTGATATCAACATATACTTGTGTATTGCTCTGGTGATTGAAGATTGAGAAGATCTTATGATCTGGTTTTGCAGTATTGTTTTGTTGATCACTATTTTGCATAGTTCGGTATATATTTCGGTATATTCTAGTATGATCAGATCTTATGCTAATATTTTGGAATATTGCTTGGGATGGTTGTGTGTATCTTCATTTCATATGGATTGTGATTTGGTGCTCCTCAAGTTAACTTTCTTGGTGATAGTTGTCGATTGGTTGTGTTCTTGAGCTTTCAGACATTGACTGATGAATATTTAAAATGTGGAGTTGGCACAGCTATTCCTGGTGATTCTAACATACTTGATGGTGTTTCCTAGTCATGTCCTATTTGTTTTGGCAATCTGCATTGACTATTATGTGAGTTTTTTGTGGTTTGCATCAACTAGTGATGATTTCCATGTTATGCAGTTTTCTTGGTGGTGTAGCATGTTGTGGTTGATCTTAGCATGATTTCCAGTGGATTTGATTGTTTAGTAATTTGATTTAGGTCCATGATATGCTATGTAAATTATTTTATTGGTTAGGTGGTCAATATTTGCATCATATGATGTAATTTTGTAATATGAGTTGAGGGTAATTAGGGTTTAGCCAACCTTGTTATCAAGATTGATGGATTGGATATATACAAGTGATATATTCATGTAATTTAGGTGTCAATTTTGTGTCTTCATTATTAGAGAGAGGTGTATGTGTGAACAAGTGATTTATCCTTCAGTGTTGAGATTGAGGTGAGATTGGTGTTGCAGAGTAGACAACTGTGCTTAACTGGAACTGTAATCAAGCATTTGGAGATTCTATTCTTTTAGTTAATTTCTTTCAGATTGTAGTTCGAATCTTATTGTAAGTTAGTGAGACTTTTGTGAGGGTTGTAGCCTTCTGGGCCATTATGTTTGAGCAATGAGCTCTAGGCAGTGTGCCTTAATGCATGTGCATTCCCCATTGTAATATTTTGACATACTACAGTAGAGTATCATCTTACTATGGGTAGGTTCCCACCATTGTTTTTCCCTAAACTGAGTTTTCCTTGTCAAAATATTGGTGATGTGTGTTGTGCCTTAAAATTGTTTATCTATCTTATTGTTGTGGGTTATTAGATCTGTTTTGGTGGTTAAGTCCATTGTTCTGTAGAAGACTAATTCACCCTCCTCTCAGTATTCCTTCTTGATTGTTTCTAATAATTGGTATCAGAGCTAGATCCTCTTGTAAAAGCTTAATTGCTTGAGGAGATTTGGGATTTCAACTCAAGTTATTCTCTTTAAGAAGGGCAGCCTGAGGTTTGATGGAAGTAACTATACTATATGGAAGAACTGGATGGAAGTGCACTTGAAATGCCTTGGAGAAGATAATTGAAAGATTACAAAGAATGCTTATACTATTCCTGAGAATGGGCGGACTACTCCTAATGAAATCAAGGAAGCTAAACATAATATTAGAATGAAGGAAGCATTTCTTAGTTCCTTGACTGATTCTAAGATGACAAATGTAATGGGACTTCATACTACACATGAGATCTGGGAGAAGCTTGAGATCCTGTATGAAGGTGATAAACAAGCAAAATTTGCTAAGTTGCCGAGTTTGAAAGGAAAATATAAGAGATTGAAGATGGGAGATGATGAGAACATACACTCTTTTATGGCTAAGGTGAATGATATATTCCTAGGTATAAAATGTAATGGTCAAATCATTGCAGAAGATGAAATTGTTGCTAAGCTGCTAAGATCTTTTCCTTTTGCTTACAAACATAAAGTTGCTTCTATTGATGAGATCTAGAGTGTGACTATAGTGATAAGAGAAGTGTTGGTTTGAAATCTTGTTGCATTTGAGCTGAGTGAAATTAGAGAATCACATGGAAAGTCTAAGACAACATTTAGAGCATCTGCATTGGTATCTGGTAAGTAGAAGTATGACCCTGATGAATGTAGGATATCGAGATATGAAAGAGAGAGAAGAGAGATGGAAGAGCAAGAAAGAGAGATAGATGAGCTTGAAGATTTGATTTCCTAGAGATTTCCTAAAGGAGCCAATAAGTATGATAGAAATTTTCCTTTGAAATTTTTCTCTTGCAATAAGATAGGACATATTACTTCTAGATGCCCAGAGACAATGGCTAAGTATGAAAAGCATGATAAGTTTGATAAGCATGATAGGAATGATAGATATGAAATGGATGAGAAGTATGATAAGCCCTACAAGTCTAACCAAAAGTTTAGGAATCAGAAGAACTATTATTATGGTGTTGATGAAGGTGTTATAGATGAAGAATCAGAAGGAGATGAAGTTGTGTTTAGTTCCATTAAAGAAGATAGACCTGTACCTATTGATTCCACTTGTTGCACTATTGAGGAGAAGGATTTAGCTACTAAGGTTGAATAGAAAGATGAATGGGTAATTGATAGTGGTTGTTCACATCATATGACTGGTTATAAAATAAAATTTGCAAGCATGGAAAGGTATGATGGTGGAATTGTTAGATTTGGAGATGAAAAAGCCTATGTAATCTATGGGAAAGGTTCTATATCTTTTGATGGTAAACATAACACTAATGATGTCTTCTATGTTGAAGGTTTGAAGAAAAATCTTTTGAGTGTTGGATAGATGGTTGATAAAGGTTATGATCTAGAATTCAAGGATGGAAAATGCAAGATCTTGAATGCCTCTGGTATAGAGATTGCATCTACGACCAAGACTGGAGGTAACATTTTTCATTTGAATGCTGGTGAGAAAAGTTGTTTGATTGCTCAGATAGATGAGAGTTGGTTGTGGAATAGGAGAATATGTCATGTCAACTTTGATTCAATGATTAAGATATGTTCTATAGATGCTATTAGAGATCAGCCTAAGATTGTTAAGCCTGCTAATTTGATATGTAAGGAATGTTAGCTGGGAAAGAAACCAAGGATTTCTTTCAAGAGAAAACAATATATATCTAAGGGACTTCTAGATCTTGTACATATTGACCTATGTGGACCTACAAATGTTATAAGTGTGCAGGGTGAAATATATTTTATGCTGCTAATTAATGATTATTCTATGATGATGTGGGTTGTCTTTTTGAAGGAGAAATATCAGAAGCATTGGACAAATTAAAGATATTCAAAGATAAGGATAAGGTTGAGTCTAGGTTGAACGTTAAGTGTTTGAGATAGAGGTGGAGAATTCTGCTTTGGTCAGTTCAATTCATCCTATGAGATGCATGGATTCAAAAGACAATTATCTGCTCCTAGAACCCTTGAGCAAAATGGAGTTCTTGAGAGGAAGAACAAAACTATTTTGGATGTTGTAAGGACTATGTTAAATGAAGGAAATGTTCTGAAGATATACTGGAGAGAAGCCATTACCACTGCTATTTACACATTGAATAGAGTTGACATCAAAGGTGATACAGATAAGACCCCTTATGACCTATGGTTTGGTCAAGTTCCTACTCTGAGATATTTTAGAGTATTTGGTAGCAAATGTTATATCAAGAGAGATGATGATATAAGAAAGTTTGATGCTAGAAGTGATAAAGGAATTTTCTTGGGATATTGTAAAAAGAGAAAAGCCTATCGGTGCTACAATAAGAGACTGAAAATGTGAAGGTGGATGACAACCTTGGGAAAGAGATTAGAGAATGTGGTTATGATGATGGTCAAAATGTTGTTCTAACTCCTATTCAGACTGAAGAGCCTAAGAAGAATGATCCAACAAAGATAGTTAATCTAGATGTTGTTGTTGGAGTGTAGGAACCTGAGAATCAGAACAATCAGAAGACTCTGAGATATGTAAGATTAAATCATTCTAAAAATAAGATTATTGGTGATAAGGACAAGGATGTAATGACTAGAAGAAGGTTAGTTGTTGAAGAAGTATGTTTGATTTCTAAAGTTGAACCTAAGGATATTTCAAAAGCTTTTAAATATGAAAGTTCGATGAGAGCTATGGAAGAAGAACTAGATCAAATTGAAAAGAATAATACATGGGAACTTGTGCCTAGAGCTAAGGATAAGAATTTTATTGGTACTAAATGGGTATTCAGAAACAAATTGAATGAAGCCATTGAAGTTGTCAGAAATAAAGCAAGATTGGTTTGCAAAGGATATTCACAACAAAAAGGAATTGATTATGAGGAGACTTTTTCTCCAGTTGCCAGAATTGAAGTTGTTAGACTGTTGCTTGCATATGCTATTTATAAATATTTCAAGGTATATCAGATGGATGTCAAATCTACCTTTTTGATGATCTAGAGGAAGAAGTCTACATTGAACAACCTATTGAATTTTCACTATCAGATGATGGGGATATGGTATGTAAGCTAAAGAAAGAACTTTATGGATTAAAAAAGATCCTAAAGCCTTGTATGGTAGATTAGATAAATATCTATTGAAATTGGGATTTACTAAAGCTATTGTTGACAGTATTATGTACATCAAGATTCAGAATGATAACATCCTAATTGTTGAAGTCTTTGTTGATGATATTATATTTGGAGGTGATGATGACTTGAGCATGAAGTATGCCGATGATATGCAGAAATAATTTGAGATGTCTATGATTGGTGAGATGAAATTTTTCTTAGGTTTGTAGAATGTACAAAATGAAAAAGGTATATTAATATCTCAGACTAAGTATGTGAAGGAATTGTTGAAGATGTTTGGGTTAGATGACTCCAAACTAGTTAGAACTCCTATGGTGATTGGTTATAAATTATCTAAGAATGATGAATCTCCTAAATCTAATTAGAGGTTATACATCTCGATGGTTGGTGGACTTCTATATCTTACACAAACTAGATCGAACATAATGCATGTTGTGTGTATGGGTTCTAGATACCAAGTTGATCAAAAAGAGATTCATGTCACTATTGTTAAGAGGATATTTAGATACTTGAAAGGAACTATGGACTATGGTCTATGGTATCTAAGGAATGATGATTTTATCATATGTGCCTACACTGATGTTGATTGGGTTGGTGATGTTGATGAATGAAAGAGAACTACCAATGGAGAATTATTTTTGGGTAAGAAATTGGTTTCATGGGCTAGGAAAAATAAGATTCATTGTCTTTATCTACTACTAAAGTTGAGTATATTGTTGCTGCTAGTAATTGCACTCAAGTAGTCTATATGAAGAAAATGTTGAAAGATATGAGAGTTATTTATGATGAGCCTACTATCATTTAGTGTGATAATTCTAGTGCAATTAACATTTCAAAGAACTTGGTGGAACATTAAAAGACTAAACATGTGTCAATCAAATATCATTACTTAAGAGATAAAGTCAATGAAGAGAAGGTGGAGCTAGAGTATGTATCTACAAATGAAAAAATAGCTGATATTTTCACTAAGCCTTTGCCTATAGATACATTTGTTTATTTGAGGGACAAGTTAGGGGTATCCACCCCTCCTGATGAGAGCTAGATGCATTGAGTTGCATCAATCAGGTGGACTTTAGAGCTTTATCTTTCTACCCAGATTGGTGGAGTTGGTACTGCTCCTCTGCTAGAGTAGTCTGTTGATCTGGTTATGCATTTTAGGGGGAGAAAGATTCATGTTTTTGAGAGATAATTTGGTTATATATTTTGAGAGCTTTGACATTATTTTCAAAGGGGTAGAGAGATCTTGTGAAAAACTGCTTTATCTATCCCGATCTTAGTTCTTTGCATTGACTATTTTTCACATTCATATATTGCGATTAATGCAAAAGGGGGAGATTGTTGGATATACTCAGTCATTGATGTCAACATATTCCTATGTATTGCTCTGGCGATTGCATATTGGGAAGATCTTATGATTTGGTTTTGTAGTATTATTTTGATGATCACTATTTTCTAGAGTTCGGTATATGTTAGGATTCCCAAAGATACTGAGAGGCAGGGGGGTGAATCAGTATCTTGCCGGTTAACGGATTTTCTTAACTTATTAAATGAATTGCATCTTAAAATAGTATAGTGGTAAACAACAATTAATGCAGTAAATAAGAACAACAACCACAACATAGAAAGCACACCATAACACTATTTTTAATGAGGAAATCCGATGTGGGAAAAACCTTGGTTGGATTTGTGACCCACAATATTCACTTACTAGCCAATAAGTGAATATTACTATTACAATAGGGGCTTGCACATGCAAGAAGGCCAACTTCCTAAAGCTAACTACCTAAATAGAAAAGAGAAGTCTCATTGACTTACAAAAGTGGATTATATAAATCTAATGTCAAGTACTGCTTTGGATCAGCATTTGCTATGCCAGGTTCAGTACTGGTTTAAGCTCTGCAATAATCATAAACCTTACTTTACAATCTGACTGAATATTCGCACATGATATCCATCTACATATCATCTTACAAATATTCTCTAAGATCTCATACTTATATATGGTCCTTATTACAATATGCCTTATCGGCTTACAAAAAGATATTACAATTAATTACAAAATACAATAAACAAAATCCTGTCGGCCAAGGTTTCGGTAATCAATCTTTTCAGTGTCGGTGAACTGTATGCCAATTTAGAGTCTGTCGATGTTGGTGCTGGTGATGGAGTCATATAATTGTAAGGTTGCCATCAATGACAATACCTTCAATCACCTATAATTTTTCATTGGAGTGTGCATTTGCCAATAATCTCCCCCTTTGGCATTGATGGCAACACTCATGAGAAAAAGCCAAAAAGTGTATCCAAAAAACATTTTACCAAAAATGTGTTATCAAAATTTTTTGCTCCAAATATGTGTGCTCCCCTTGAGCTAATGATCTCTTCTATCATATCATTTTTCTCATCCTCTACTACTCCCCCTTTGGCATCAATGACAAAGGTTGTCATTCAATGTCAGTTGAGTGGAGTTCCTATTATGATCCCTACAACCGGTGGGTTACAATCTGATATAACTTTGCTAAAGCAACATTCAGACTATTGTAGAATCTCTCACTATCTTTCAATGTAGCTTCAGTCCTCTGAATTGTACTGGTGAGTGTGTGCATTTTCTCTTCCAGTGTCTTAAGTCCTGGAACAAGAGCCTTAGAAATCTATTTTCTCCAAGAGATAAGGATATCGAGTTTAGGACTTAGTCTACACTTCAGTTCTTTTGCCTTAAACCTTAATCTTTCCTTATATTTTTCAAGTTTTTCTATTTTTGCTTCAAATCCGGTAATTTCCTCTTCTACTACCGATATTGAATCTGATGATCCTATCAAGTTGTCAGCAACATCATTCATTTCCTTTTGAGCTATGTTGATTTCTTTGTCTATATTCTTTGTCAAAATGTTAGTTTTGCATGTGTCTCTATACAATTTCTTGAAGTCCGAAATTGTCTTGCCTAATACTGGTAATAAGGTATCCATATGTTCCTTATTCTTCTTGACTGTCTCTTCAAAGAATTTTTCCTTTCTTTATTCATTTTCTCTTTGATAGTCTCCTCATTGATTTGATCAATTGTTAGTAGGTTTCTGGTTATATATTTAGACAATGTGTCTAATTGGCTCAAAGAATCTTTATTTTCTATGTTACACTTTGGAGCTATCATCTTCAAAATTGGTAAAGTGTCATCAATAGCCTTATATGCCTGTGCATTACACTCTATTATTTTCTTTATTGAGTCTAATAACACCTCTGTTACACTTGTAGGCCTAAATTTAGTCATAGATGTTCCAGATGACTGTCCAGTTGTCTTTACAATTTGCAATCCACTGGTGGTAGTAATAGCTTTGCTTTCCTCTTTCTCTGGAGGATCTGTTTGAGTTTGCATTTCTACTACTAGAGGTTTGGGCTTGTCAGATGTAGCCGGTGGCACTGTCTGGCTATGTACCTATGAAGAAGCATGTTGCTCTACCTATATCTCAATGTTTTTCTTAGTGTGAACCTGTTCGGTCGGTTTCTCTGTGTTCTCTCCTGATGTTGTCTATGTTTGCGCCTCTGATGATTTTATTGTGTTATCCAGTGCTGGTTTTTCTGATTGAAACTTTGATTTATCTACCGGTTCCTCTTGGTTTACCTCTATACTCTCTACTATCGGTGACTTAGTAGATTTTTCAGTCATATTAATAGCTGGTTGCTCAGTAGATACATTAGTGTGTGCACCTGTGGTATCTGCCTTTCCTGTATACAGGGGGTCATTTGATATTTTAGTTTGTTGCTCATTCCCAATTTCGGTGTTATCAACTGCAATATTTTCTATTGGTGGCTCTGTTACCACATCCCTCTTGTCAATTGTTTTCTTATCCACCACAATATTGAATTCCTATGTGTCAATGTTCATTGTGTATAACACCTCAGAATCAGGGTTGGTGTCCTCATGTGGTGTATCCATACTCTCTGTTGTCGGTGGTGTGTCAATAGTTTATACCGATGGAGTATCAAAAAGAGGTGGGGGTAAGTTATCAGTTATCTTTATGCTTGGAGGTCCACCTACCTTTCCTTTCCCCTTATCCTTATCTTTTTCTTTTTGATAGAGTTTAAAAGTCTTTGGTCTCTTAAGCTCTTCTTTTTATTCTTTCTCAACAAAAAATATACCCCACTTATCTATAGTGTCTTCTGATATCCAATTAATTCTTCCTCCCATTAATGATACATGCCGGTGACTGGTTGAGAATACAGTCTGGTTGGCCTCACTGATCATCTCATCAATCTCTTGAGTTGAGTTCACTGGGTGAACTACAAGTAGTTTTTCTATTTTGATCTTTTTATCTAATTGCACAATAGCTACCCTTCTAGCTTCTAGCCTTCCATACAAGTCATTTGGTACATCATCAACAATTTCCATCAAAAATTTCTTATAGATATCAAGATGTAGTATAACACTATTCCCTATATTTTCTTTTTCATCATTTTATATTGTGTTATACAACTTGCTGATGTTTGTCAATTTTCCATCTTCAGTTATCTCATTCAGAAGTTTGTTAAAAGGAGGAATAACCTATTTCACTTTTCTTTTCTTTGGGGTCAATTTCTTAGCTGGATACCTAACTGCCTATTGTTTTTGTCTTGTCCTTCTGGGTGTAGGTGAGGGTACCGGTGAGGGTTTTCTCTTTCTTTCTACCCTTTTGAATTCAACTGGTATCTCACTGTCCAAGGAAGTAGCAACCAGTGAAAGATGTGTTTCTGGCTATAATCCTTCTAAGTCACTCTCCTTAATACCAGTTTTGTTCAATACATCCTCTTTGATTGCTTTGGCCTGCCTTGTTCCTTTCTTGACTATCTGTTCAATTTTCTTAATCCTTTTCTCTAATTGGATTTTGCTTTCTATGGTTTCAGCATTGCCAAATACTTTTTCTTTCGGTTCCTTAGGGGCTTCTAAGAGGGCTTTTGGATAGGTTTCAACTATATTCGCATTTGCCTCATATCCCATCACTGTAACCCAAACAGTCCTAGGGACAACTACCTCCATTCAAATTTCATCTTTCTTGATCACAAAGTATATCTCCTTTTGGTATTTGTCAACAATAGATTGAGATAGCCTTATTCTAGTATTCATCTTAGCCTTCAATGCTTGAAATTGCTCATTTATGTTCTTTTCTTTGTTATCTCCCATGTTATTTATAATGTCCAGTAGTTATTTTTCTACCGGGATGTCAAAGCCAAAATCCTTTCTTCCAATACTGGGAACATGCTTGGTTATATACAACATTAGACATACAAGCAGGTTGCCAAATCTGAAAGTCCCTTTCTTATCTCCTTTAATTTTCTTTAAATTGTTTATCAGTTCATCTTTTAGCCACTCACATATATCAATCTTTGCATTGTTATTCACCATGTCATATACACTTTTTATACACAAGCTAGAGATTGAATTTAGTCGGTTGGCATGTGTAGTCTTGTATCCAAGAATCATGCTAACAAATATAACATTGATATCTTGTACATCGTTTACTCTCAAGGATCTTTTGTTAAAAGTTGCACCGGTTAGGGTCATCATAGTGTCATTTGGAACTTTTTTAGTTTTGTCGGCCGGCTACCAATGGAAGGTAAGCCTGTCACTACCCTAACTGCCTCTTTGGTAACCTTAGGGATGGAATCTAACCAAAATAACTCCCCATGTACTCTTCTCAAGACAATCCTTATCACATCCTTAGGAAAATCATGGATATTAAGAATGTCCACAAAACCTAGGGTTTCAACTATCTTGTGTTCTGGTTTCACATTTACATGTTCATCACAAATTACATATCTATACATGTTCACTATCTCTTCAGCTCCTAGTTCCTCAATATGACAATGTATATAGATTCTAGGATCCTCAACATAAACTACTCCCTTAGATACTTTTGAAAATGCTCCTAGGGTATCATCCTTCTTTGCAATTTTGGGAATGATTTTAAATAGGGGTCTAGGGTGCTTAATAACTTCAATCATAGTAGGGTTTGTAATGAATTCAGGTGCAAAGGAGAAAGCCATAGTTATAAATACCTTAATCTACCTTTAGGATGATTTGCTTGGATGATTTGCTTCACTTCTCCCTATGGACACCTTTTCTTAGGATTTTAGCGCTCTCTGGAAGTTTGAATGCTTGGTGAGTGAAAAGAGCCAAAACACTTGCTCTATAGTGTCATTTCCTTCAACTACCACATTTAATGCTTGCCAGTTAAGTGAAAACTTAACTCATCTATCGGTAAAGAAGTACTTCAACTTCTCACCATCAACTAAGGGTAATCTAGCATATTTTTCAATTTTTTGCCATATCCTCAAAAGATTATTTCTTAGTTAGATGAAGAATCTCCTACCAGTGGAGTGGTACTCTGTTCTACCAGTGAAGGAATAGCTTCCCTAACATTCATGTCTGACTTTCTAATCCATTATTTTGAAAATTTTTGCTTTACCTCTTCAACCTTTTCTTTACCTTTCAAACTAGGTCCTTTGTTATTCGCCTGTGATGCCTTACTTCTATAAAATTTTGCAATATGTCCAATATTGTTACAAGCATAACAAGTCACATTGTTTTTCTGAATAGCTTTTCCATATCCTATGCCGCTATGTGTTCTGCATTGATTAGATAAGTGTCCAAATCTTCCACAAATATAACATCTTACATTCATTCTGCAATTTTCTAAATTATGACCAATCTTACTGCATTTAGAACATTGACCGGTGGGTGCATTGGTGTTATAATATTTTCTAGATCTACACTGATTTGCTCTATGACCATACTTGTTACAGTTAAATCATTTCCCATTGAATTTGTAAGCATTAGGTTGTCTTATTGGTTTACTATGATCATGATTGTTTGCAGTACTAGAGCTTTCACCAACTTCAAAGCCAGGGTCATTAGTGTCTCCATTAGGTTTCTAATTTTTCAGTGCACAATCAAGTTCTTCTGAAATTTTCTTGAATTTCTCCTTGTGTTGATTTCTAGTAGCCAACTCATTTTCCAAGATTCCTTTTTGTCTCATGAGTTTAGTTCTATCATTTTGTGTATGCATCAAATCTGTCTTCAACATATCATTTTCATGACTGAGTCTTGTGTTTTCATTTCCAACATCAATGAGTCTTCTAACCAAGTCATCTTCTTTCTTCTTTCTATCTTCAATGTCTTTACAAAATCTCATGCTCATGTCTTGCACCTCATTTCTCAAAGACATATTCTCTTGTTTCAGTTTGCTTACTAGATCATTAAGAGTCTCTTTTTCATCATCATCACTTTGTATCTTCTCATGAAGTTCTCTTCTTAATGGATTTTCTTAACTTGTTAAATGAATTGCATCTCAAAATAGTATACCGGTAAGCAAGAATTAATGCAGTAAATAAGAACAAAAACCACAACATAGAAAGCACACCATAGCACAATATTTTTAACGAGGAAACCCAGTGTGGGAAAAACCTCGGTGTGATTTGTGACCAATAATATTTGCTTGTTGGCCAATAAGTGAATATTATTGTTATAATAGGGGCCTACACATGCAGGAAGGCCAACTGCCTAAACCTCACTGCTTAATTACAAAAGAGAAGTCTCACTGACTTACAAAAGTGGATTATATAAATCCAATGTCAAGTACTGCTTCAGATCTACATCTTCTATGTCAGGTTCAATATCGGTTTAAGCTCTGCAATAATCATAAACCTTACTTTACAATCTTCCTAAATATTCACACATGATATCCATCTACATATCCTCTTACAAATATTCTCTAAGATCTCATACTTATATATGAGCCTTATTACAATATGCCTTGCTAGCTTACAAAAAGATATTACAATTAATTACAAAATACAATAAACAAAATCCTATCGGTCAAGGTGCTGGTAATCAATCTTTTTGGTGTCGTTGAACTATATACCGATGTAGAGTCTGTCGATGTTGGTGCCAGAGTCATATGATTGTAAGGTTTCCATCAATGACAATACCTTCAATCACCTACAATTTCTCATTGGAGTGTGCATTTGCTAACAGTATATCCTCCGGTATATTATGGTGTGATCAGATCTTGCACTAAGATTTTAGGATATTCTTTGGGATGGTCCTATGTATCTTCATTTTAATGGATTGTGATTTGGTTTTTCACAATTTATCTTTCTATGTGACATTTACTGATTGGTTGTGTTCTTGAGCTTCCAGACGTTGACCACTGAAGATTTGAAAAGTGGAGTTGGCACAACTGTTGCTGGTGATTATAATATTCTTGTTGGTGTTTCCTAGTCATGTCCAATTTGTTTTAGTGATTCGCATTGATCATTGTGTGTTTTTTGGTGGTTTGCATCAATCGGTGATTATTTTAGTGTTATGCAGTTTTCCTAGTGGTTTAGCGTGTTGCAGTTGATCTTGGCATGATTTTTAGTGGATTTGATCATTTGGGAATTTTAATTAGGTCCATGCTATTCTATGTAAATCATTGTATTGGTTTGGTGGTTGATTTTTGTATTGTATTATATAATTTTGTAGTTATGAGTTGAGGGTTAGGGTTTAGCCGACCTTGTTATCAAGGTTGATGCATTGTATATATATAGGTGATATATTCATGTAATTTAGGTATTGATGGTGTGTCTAAATTATCAAAGATATGTGTATCTATGAGCAAGTGATTTATCCTTCAGTGTTGAGATTAAGTTGAGATTAATTTTGCAAATCCTAACAATTCTGCTTAACCAAAACTATAATCAGGCATTTGGAGATGCTATTCTATCAACTCATTTCTTTTGAATTGTACTCCAAATCTTATTGTAATTCATTGAAACTTCCCTAAGGGTTGTAGCCTTTCAGGCCATTATGTTTGAGCAGTGAATTCTAGGCAGTGTGCCTGAATGCATGTGCATTCCCCATTATAATATTTTCACATACTACTACAGAGTATCATCTTACTATGGGAAGGTTCCCACCATGGCTTTTCCCTTAACCAGATTTTCCAAATCAAAATCTTGGTGTGAAATTTATTGAGGCTGAAACATTTTTCCCACCATCATGTTTTTCCTTCGTGGGTGAAAGTGGGACCCATTATTGTGAAGTCACCCTAGATCTATTTTGGTGTTTAATTTTGTTGATTCGGTGAAGAGTGATTCACCCCCTCTCTCAGTCTTCCTTCCTGATTGCTGCTAACAATACCACCTCCAAAATTTTTGATGTTCATTAATGTATCTCAGTTTGGTTTCTTCTCAGCTTCTAGGGGTCTCAGACAGGGGGATCCCATCTCATCATTCTTGTTTATTATTATCGGAGAAGATCTTATAATGATTATCCTTAGGGAAGTCGAGGCTAGTAGACTTATAGGTATCAGACCATCTACAAGCCCTCAAATTTGTTCCCACCAAGAATTTGTGGATGATACATTGTTGATGGCGGAAAGCTCGATCTCAGAGACTAAATATTTGAAGCAACTTCTCTCTCTTTATGAAAAAGGTTCGGGTCAGAGGATTATTCTCCCGAAAAGTTCCATCTTTTTCTTGAACACCCTTGTCCACAGAAAAATTAAGATTGTAGAGGTTTTGGGGTGTAAAATAGCCTCCTTCCCTGATACCAATTTAGGGATCCCTCTTTGCCAAGTTTTGACTCTGGATGTTTTTTGCTTTAATTTGATTGATAGGTTCTATAATAAACTTGTGGGCTCGAAGGGTTCTTTATTGATCCAAGCAGGTAATATTCAATTGATTAAAGCTTCTATGCAAAATCTCCCAGTTTATGCCATGTTTGTTTCTAAAATCCCTGCCAAATTTGTTGATCGAATGGAAAAGATCCAAAAGAATTTCTTGTGGATAGGTTCCTAAATCTAAAAACCACTTTCATGTTGTTGCTTGGGACCAAGTCTGCATGCCAAAGAAACTCGATGGTCTTGTCATCAAACATATATGTTATTTTAATATGGCTTTGTTGGCTAAACAATTATGGAGAAAGATTAAGGAGTCTAAATAATGGACTACTATTATTGTTAATAAGTACCTATTCTCTTCACAAACTCCTCAAGATATTCTTGAAGGTCTTTGCATAGCCTAGAATGCTTCTAGCCTTTGGTCAAGCTTTCTCAATACCAGATCCCTCAACTCTAAAGGTTCAAAGTGGTACCTTGGTAATGGTTGTACTATTCACTTCTGGAAAGATTTGTGGGTTGGAGATTGTTGCTTAATTGACTGCAATTGGGAAATTCCTTTTATGGAGAAGTGTAAAGATCAGATTATCTTCTAGGTTGTTTATTATATTTGGAATGGTAGTTAGATTGACCTTTCTAGATTGGATCCATTTCTCCTCTCTCTTCAGAAATGGTTCTCTTTTATCCACATTCCTTCTATTCTTGTTGAAGATTCTCTAGTCTAGGTGGTCTCTTCATCTGGTAGCTTTTCTCTCTCTCAAGTCTTTTCTCTGCTCTCTAGATCCTTTGCTCCAACCCTATTTTGGTCTTGTCTCTAGAATAAGTTCCTGATCCCTAAAATTAACATTTTCTTTTGGTTGTTTATATGGAATAAAGTGCTTTCCATTGATAATCTATGTAGAAGGGGGATGTTGTTTCCAAATCATTGCTTTCTTTGTAAGGAAGCGGCTTAGGATGCTACTCATCTTTTACTACATTTCTCTTTTATTCAGGAGATTTGTGCCCACTTCTTTGACATCTGGGGTATTAGTTGGTGTTTCCCCTTTAGTTTGATAGACTATTGGCTTCATTGGTCATGACCCTCTAAAAATCAAGCTCTTAAGTTTCTATGGAATTTTATGCTTTCTCATGTGGCTTGCGGCATTTGGAAGGAAACAAATAACAACATTTTTAGAGATAGATATTCTTCGGTTGTGGTGGTTGTTCATCGTATTCAATCCTCTATTAAAGAAAATTTGATTGCTTCTTGCCCCTCCTAAAAGTATGATCTGGTTATTAGCTCTTCAAAAATAGACTAGGATATCATCAACAAATGACACTTTGACAGATATTTTTAGACCTATTGTCAAAATAAAACACATAAGACCCAACATTGCTTGGATTTCTCCTCCTAGAGGGTGGATCAAGATTAATGTTGACGATGTGGCCAAAGGTAATCTTGGGCCGGTAGACTGTGGGGGAGTTGCGCATGATTACAATGGTAGACTTGTCTCGATAGTGGCACTCCCACTAGGAACTCAAAAAAACCACTTTGGTAAGGCAAATGCAGCCTACATTGGACTTAAAATGGCTAGCCATAGAGGAATTAATAACGTTTGGTTGGATAGTGATTCATTAAATATAATAAATTATTTGAAAAAAAAATCTCCTCCTCACTAGATGATTAACCATTTAATGCAGGAGTGTTTTGAAATGATGACCAAATTTGAGGCTATTAAAATCTCACATGTTTTGAGGGAGGGTTACACGCTTGCAAACTACATAGCTAATCCCGATGTGGCTAGAGATGATGAAAAGTGGTGGTGCAAAGGGGATCCCTTCCCATTCCAGTTGTGTGAGGTTGTGAGGAAGGATGCCAAAAAATTCTCTTCGCTTGAGCATTAATGATGGCATATCACATGTGTAGGACTTCTCATAGAAAAAAGCAAAGGAAAATTTTCATATTGTTCCAATGGTTTTTTTTTTTTGCGCTTATCTAAAGTTTTATTCTGGTGTTGTTAGAAAGACTTAAAGAGACAAAAACCTAATGGGGGGAGACAAGAACAGAGTGGAGATGTCCTCGTGTGATCTTTGGGAGAAAAATGAGGAGGTCTAGAGGGAAGTCATAGATGGGGGAATGGAGCCCTTTGTTCAAAAACTTCGTGGACGAAACCATAAGCTCACAGATTTGTTTGTGAGAAATTGAGATAATGGTGTGCTACGTGTGTATGGGGCAGAGTTCAAAATTTATGAACCCTTTATTGCTGATATTTATGGGCTCTCTATGGAGGGTAGGAAATTTTTCAAGGAAAGTAAGGATTTGGAAGAAGCCCTCTTAGTTTTCTATGAAAATATAGTGAAAGAAGAAGGGTTAAGAAGAACCTGGATGGCGGCTACAATAAGTTGGACCTTTAGAGTCTCTGGGTGGACAAGGCGGAGTTCATAATGAGGTACATAACCCTTGATGGTCGATTTACTTGCATCTTTTCTTACCATTTCAGGATTCTAAATCATTTTATGCATGAGAAAAGAACTTCCATTATGTTTTATTTGTTATCTTCTCTAAATTTGTCCATTCTTAATCATTTTAAGAATGAGGATAATCGAGTTCTCCGTGAGGGTTTAATCCTCCTCATTATAAAGTATGCTAAAGCTCATGAGCTTAAACCCTCCCCTGTTCTAAAAAACCCTGTCTTTAGCCAACTAGGAGGTGCATGATGTTTCAGATATAGAGTTTGATGATGCAGAGGGAAGAATGGATATGGACTAGAATTATGTCCATGTGCCAGACAACTCAGATTGCAAACCCTCAAAGGATGAGGGTCCCTTATAAAAGACCACTCCTGTTACTAGTAGTAGTAGAAAAAACCCACCTAGATAAGCTACAAAAAAGACATCCCCTATTTTGAAACCCACATCTTGGGCCCACAAAATTTAAAAAAATAGAAGACCGGAAAAAGGTGGAGATCCTTGACAAGGAGGATAATGAAATTAAACTTGAAAACCCTCTCAATGTGGACCCCATTGAGACTAAAGATGATGAAATGGATGTTGATAATATCCTAGGGAATTCGCTGATGAATCAGGAGAAGTGCTTCTGATGGGTTTTTGGGGTAATTAGTTTATTGAAATAGGGGATTAAGGATTTCATTAACACCATCACTGAGAATCCGACTCCAAATAAGATAGACAAACTCCTGAAGGTGTCCCTAGAAATTATTAAAGATATTAAGGATATGAAGACTGAACATGAGGCTAAAATTGACAAGTTGGAGAATGAAATAGAGGAGCTGAAAAGTAAACCTAAGGGTTTGGTGGAGGTTAGCAAGGAAGCTATGTATAACAATGTTGAGGGCCTCAAAAGAGTAAATGAGGAAATCGCTATTTTGAAGGAGTAGATGACCAGAGCTGACAGATCCCCAGATATAAATTTGGATAATAAAAACTAGGAGGTGCAGGCATCCATGGGACCTTCAACCTAGAACAGGAGGAAACATCAGGAAAAAGGTAGTTTCAGGCTCATAATGGAGGAACTCTAGAAGATTTACAATAAAGAGATCTTGAAGAAGGATGAGCTTATGAAAGCTCTTTCTTAGTTTGTTTTGCTTGTGCATCTTGTTAAAGTTTGTTTATTTGTGGTTTTCTCCTTTGGGGTGAGTCCCCTATTCCTGTTGTTGTTTAGGAGTTGGTTAGACTCTAGTTTCTGTGTTAATTTTTTGGATGGACTTGGATTTCGGGTCCCTATAAAACTCATTTATCTTGATCAAAAACATATATATATATATATATATATATATATATATATATATATATATATATATATATATATATATATATATATATATATATATATATATATATATATATATATATATATATATATATATATATATATATATATATATATATATATATATATATATATATATATATATATATATATATATATATATACTTATATATATCTATATTGTCACTATATTTTCTATAGTGTGACTAGAGATTCATTTGCTTTTTGTCACTCTCATGTGACTCGAGCTTCATTTTCTTTCTATCACTCTCATGCAATAGAAGATTCATTTTTTGTTTTTGCATTTGCAAGCATTTTTACTGCAGTCTTGTCACTTGTTTCTTGTCTTCTCATTGCCTGCTGAACTTTTCCACATAGTGGTCACTCTCATCGTTTTCTTCCTCTTGCACTTGTCTAGCACTCCACATGTTCTCTTCTATATTGAAGTTATTGTTTTATCTTCTCCATGCTCTCTCATATTGTTTTCTCTAGCCTAGCTCACACATCACCTTCTTCTAGCTTCTTCCACCTATCTTTGC
This sequence comes from Cryptomeria japonica, assembly GCF_030272615.1. NCBI lineage: Eukaryota > Viridiplantae > Streptophyta > Pinopsida > Cupressales > Cupressaceae > Cryptomeria > Cryptomeria japonica. The sequence goes on along the minus strand of NC_081411.1, from coordinate 351,103,552 downwards.
AAGTGATTCACTTGCCACCATGGTTGTTGTTGTTATTGATTTTGTCCACATTAGTTGGCTTGCAGCGATTCTCTCCTCTTCCTCTGTATTGATGCTCATGATTCTTCTTTATAGTTCGGATCTTATTATATATCTTGCCTTGTCATGATGTCATCTTCACCTTGGCTCGTATCTCACCACCTATTCGATTTCCATTCATGGCTTTCTATCTTAGGAGGTATTCTTTCTCTCTTTTAAACTTATTAAATATTGTTTATTTTCCTAATGTTTACATGGCATCACTGAGACAGTTCATCCTTCAACTAAGGGAGTAGTTATGTCTTGTCATGATCTAGTTATTTACTACCTATATTGGCTAAACCTTGTTTGGATATCATACCTTGTCCTTTGCCACATCATACGAATTGCTTTCCTTGTCTTTAATTTAACACTTTCTCATTATTTAACCTGTTATTACCTGTAAGTTACCATTATTAACTTGTGTTCACTGTCCCCATTTACCTACTATTCTATCTGCACCTTTTCACCATTATGCAAGCTGCTGCTGCATTTCTAACACCATGGGAGGTAAACATGCCAAACATGAGCCTACATCCATGTAGAAGCTCATCACTAAGGAAGAATCATTTAAGATCTTTGAACAAGTTGCATGGACAAAGTATTTGACAAGTTTATGTGGTTTTGATGACAAAATTATTGAGGAATTTGTCATAGGGTTTCACAAGGGTATTCCTACTTTGCAGGCTCTACAATTTCCAATCATAGTGCTGAAAATCGCTACAATTACTGGCCTTCCACAAATCAGGGAATTTTTCTTTCCAAACTCATCCTCTCAGGTGATAGACCACAAGCTCCACCACAAGCAGTTTCTACAGAGGGGAATTTGTTGAAATAGTACAAGGTCAGGGGATCTGACGTAAGTCCCTTTTACCACCATTGGATAAGGTAGGTAGATTTTTTATTCAATACATTACTTGTGAGGGGAGATATATGTCTATTTTTTGTCATCATTTAAGACTCACGTTATATTTGTGTAATGCTCTCCTTGTCAATGTTCCTTATTATCTATATCATTCATTAAAATGTTCACTTAGTCAATTTCATAAGGGCTGTGAGGTTTCCCTTGATCATCATGGATTAATAAAGTTGGTAGTAATGCATGGCTTTCATTTTGCAAACCCTCCTCTTGAATTAGATATTTTTGTAACCAACCATGATGGCTTTACAGGCAGAACCAGACCCATAAATTAAATGAAACAATAATTGGGGAAACCTCCAAAAAGAATAAATTGAAGGAAATCCCTGTTGGCCATTCATCCAGGAAGTAGAAGAGTAACCCTAAATTTACATCCACTCCATAATAGGTTGTAGAAATCCCACCTACTCCTAGATGACATACAAGGAAGATCCCAAATCAGCTAGACAAACTCGTGGAGGTTGCCAAGTCCTTGACCAATGTTGAGATCGTAGCAAAAAAATCCGTTGATAAAAGAAATGAAATTTTGCTAGGTAACTCAGAACTCAAACACGACAGAGGAAAAAAACACAAGTTGAGCAAAAATAGAGGGCAACTTCTCTCTCTAAATATATATATAATTCTAAACAAATAGACGTGCATAATGATAATACAAGACTCCTCATGGAGACACACCATGTAGGGTAAGACACTAAGAATGAAACCAATATTGATGCTGAGGATGTGCCCAAGGATGGGAGTCTTATGAAGGAAATAGAGAAAGCATATGGAAAGGGTGAAGATACTTCCCTTGAAAAAGAGGTTCAACATACTGACATAGGTATCACTGACGAAACTGTGGGTCATATTGCACACAACATAGAGAAAGATAATTATGAGCAGGTTGATGATTGTATGGGGAAATATTTTCTTCCCCCAGAGTTCGGAAATGAAGCTCCTGATTCTGAAGTGACCTAAAAAACCTTTCCTATTTCTACTTCTAAAATCCTTCATGTTGATAAAGGTTCTCAAGCTCTAACTTAGTCTCCGCTACTGAAATCCCAACTGTAGCAACAGTTTTTGAAACTCATGTTGTTTTTATTGATAAAGCACCTAATGTTGGGGAATATTTTGGAACACTTGTTGTGCCTAATAGTGTGATTCCATAGGAGATAGGTGACCAATCATTCATTCCATATGCAAAATTATGGCAGATCAATGTACAACTTTAAAATGTGAATCGAAAATAACAAAAACAACTATAGGAGCTTGTTGCATAGACTAAAGCAAGGTCTCCCAATGACAACGTGGTTGCAATCATTCCCAACACAGTTTTGTTAATTGGTTTGTATTAATTGTTTGCATGAGGGCATGCAAATTCCTTAAGCTAGGGGGAAAATTGATGGGTGCAAAACATGCTTCATTTTTGTACCCTTTTGTTCCCATTCATTACCATTCCTTGCCCTTTTCCTAGGTCTTTTTTATTATTAATTGTGCAATAATATTTGATGTATTTTTTTAGAGGTGAAAGAATATTTCCAATAGATCAAGACTATGAAATTGATGGCATAATTTAAATGGTTTGCCGCAGGAACTAAAAATGGCAAGGAATCTAGCCAAATGAATGATAGAGCATAAATAGTGGAATGGACTAGGAAGTGTGAGATACAAATGTTGCACACCTATTTGTTTCCATTTCTGTATTTTTTTTTGAATTAGTAATTGTTACAAGGAAGTCTTGGTTTGTAGCTTGTGACCAACCTAAATAGTTAAACTTTCCAGTTTGATGGCCAATGGCCATAACAAACTATACACTTTTCTATTTTATCATCTTTGATAGAAACACATCTATATACATGTCTGTGTGTGTGTGTGTGCGTGTGTGTGTGTGCATGTGTGTGTGTGTGTGTGTGCGCGCGTGCATGCATGCTACGATCTAAAATATATTAAAAATATAGAATTGCTAATCAAATATATCTTGTTGAGTAATTGGTGCAATGCTCATGGTTTGAGTTAGAATAGTTGATTCTTTTCTTCTCACCTTGTGGACCAAAGGAAGGGACCCCCTCAAGATGCCTAGTGAGATCATTTTTGTTAGTTTTTTGTAATCTTATTCTTGCAGAACATTGACAATGAATTGTGTTTGAATTTAATTTCTATCATGTTATGATTCAGATTAATTTGTAGTGTGTTGTGATTAATTGTGTTATGATTTAGTATCATCTCTATGTAAGTTTAAGAGATATTTATAATTTGGTTTGTGTGATCAATCTCGTATTAAGAAAAATAACGAACATAGTCAATTTACTAAAGAAGCTAATCACGATTTAAAGAATTAAAAGAACAAATCCCTTTGTAATCTATATTTCAAACTCTACACTTTTTTTGTTCTATTATACTTCCTATCGCATCCTAATTTCCTACCACATTTTCATTTATATCATTTGAAGGCAACTCCAGCAATTGCATTTACTTGGTTATCACTGTCAATAATTAATGATTGCATATCCTAAGGAATTGAGAATGCATTGATTGAGCTAAACAAACAGGTTTAAGATAAACACATTTGATAGAATAAATAGAATAGGATCTTTGATTTGAAGTGTCAGATTCAAAAGGTGTGACTAAATTTAGTTGCATCGCATTCCCACTTGACTTGGTATCTTCATTCTTTAAGCAAACAACCACTATATACCTTTCATCAGTCTACAACCCAAGATTGACATTTTTAGTTACAAACTGAGGGAGTCCACTTGAATCCAAAATTGAACTTAAACAAGAGATAATTTGAACCATAGTTCTACCATACAAGGAGATGGCTTTTACATTTAAAACAGGGGAGGAATCTATTAGATTCAATCACAAATTAGATAAGGACTGAATACTAAGTTGATTGAATGATTATGATGTTTTTTTCCTTCTTTTGTATGTTGAAATGTTGATTTATGGTAATTTGTTGAAATTGAAGTCAGAGTTGGAAAAATATTGAGCTACAGGTTTGAGATTTTTCCGTGTACCTGGATTTGAGTAATATAAGTTGATTCAAATCTTCCCTATGAAAATAGCCCAAAAAAGTAGGGATCATTGTGTTGTCTCTTGGTCCTCCCAATTGTTTGCACTTTGAAAAGGGTTTTTCCATCGCTGAAAATAAAGCTTAATTCCATAAGAACAACTGGGCACTTGTTTGATGCACACAAAAAGAAGAGGGAAAAGTTTGGGAATAGGGTCCTGTCTTCAGTCAAACCTTGGTTATGAAATTAACCATGAAATTGAGATCAATGTAAATTAAATAATTGAAAGGAAATATTCTCCTTTTGAGGGAGATGCTGAATTATGAGTGAAAATAAAATGATTATACGTCCTTGTGAAAGTTTGCTTGCCTCCACATAGAATTAGGGTTTCATGAATTAAGATGTAGATATCCACTTCAATGCTTGATCCTTTACTTTCTTTATATCACTCTGATGCGATAGGAGCTTCATTTTCTGTTGCTGCATTTGCTAGCCTTTTTGTTGCAATCTTATCGATTATCTGCGGTCTTTTCATTGTCGGCCCAAATTTTCCACAAAGCGATCACTCTCATTATTTTCTTCCTCTTGTCGCTTGTCTAGCACTCCACGTGTCCTCTTCTATATTGCCTTTATTGTTTTGTCCACTCCATGTTCCCTCTTGTTGTTTTCTCTAGCCTACCTCACACGTCACCTTCTTCTACCTTATTCCACCTATCTCTGCAAGTGATTCACTTGCCACTGTGGTTGTTGTTGTTATTGATTTTATCTACATCAGTTGGCTTGCAGTGGTTCTCTCCTCTTCCTCTATATTGAGGCTCATGATTCTTCTTTATGGTTGGATCTTTTAATATATCTCACCTTCTCATGATGTCATCTTCACCTTGGCTCGTATCTCACCACCTATTCAATTTCCATTGCTGGCTTTTTGTCTTAGGGGGTATTCTTTCTCTCTTTTAAATTTATTAAATATTGTTTATTTTCCTATTGTTTACATGGCATCACCAGGACAGTTCATCCTTCAACTAAGGGGGTAGTCATGTCTTGTCATGATCTAGATATTTATTACCTGTATTGGGTGAACCTTGCTTGGTTATCATATCTTGTTCTTCGCCACATCATACAAATTTCTTGTCTTTCATTTATCGCTTTCTCATTATTTTAACCTGTTATTACCTATAAGTTCCCAATACTAACTTGTGTTAACTATCCTCATTTACCTACTATTCTATTTGCACCTTTTCACCATTATGCAAGCTCCTACTACACTTCTAACACCATGAGAGGTAAGCATGCCAAACATGATCTTACATCCATGTAGAAGCTCATCACTAAGGAAGAAGCATTTAGGATCTTTGAGAAAGTTGCATGAAAAAAGTATTTTACAAGTTTATGTGGTTTTGATGACAAAACTATTGAGGAATTTGCCATAGGGTTTGATAAGGGTATTTCTATTTTGTGGGGTCTACAATTTCCAATCATACTACTGAAAATGGCTATAGTTTCTGGCCTTCCACAAATCAGTGACTTTTTCTTTCCAAACTCATCCTCTTAGGTGATAGACCTCAAGCTCCACCGCAACCAGTTTCTACAGAGGTGAATTTGTTGAAATAGTACAAGGTCAAGGGATCTGACGCAAGTCCCTTCCACCACCATTGGATGAGGTAGCTAAATTTTTTATTCAGTACATTACTTGTGAGGGGAGATATATGTTTATTATTTGTCATTATTTTAGACTCATGTTACATTTGTGTAATTATCTCCTTGTCAATGTTCCTTATTATCTGTATAATTCATTAAAATTTTGATTTAGTTAATTTCGTAAAGGCCATGAGGTTTCCCTCGCTCATCATGGGTTAATAAAGTTAGTAGTAATGCATGGCCTTCATTTTGCAAACCCTCCTCTTGAATCAGATATTTTTGAAACCAGCCATGATGGCTTTATAGGCAGAAAAAAAACCCCTAAATTAAATGAAATCATAATTGGGGAATCCTCCAAAAAGAATAAATTGAAGGAAATCCATGTTCGTCATTCACACAAGAAGTAGAAGAGTAACCCTAAATTTACGTCCACTCCATAATAGGTTGTAGAAACCCCACCTATTGCTAGACGACATACAAGGAAGACCCCAAATTGGCTAGAAAAACTCGTGGAGACTGCCCAATCCCTGACCGATGTTGAGATCGTAGCAAAAAAATACCTTGACAAAAGAGCGAGAAATTTTTCTAGGTAACTCAGAAGTCAAACATGACAGAGGAAGAAAAAACAAGTTGATAAAAAACAGAGGGCAATGTCTCACTCTAAAGATATAGATATCTAAACAAATAGTTATGCATAATGATAATAGAAGACTTCTCATGGAGACACACCATATAGGGGAAGACATTAAGAATGAAACCAATATTAATGCTAAGGATGTGCGGAAAAATGGGAGTCTTATGAATGAAATAGAGAAATGATATGGAAAGGTTGAAGATACTTCCCTTTAAAAAGAGATTCAACATACTGACTTGTGTGTCACTCATGAAACTGTGGGTCATATTGTACACAACATAGAGAAAGAGCATTATGAGTAGGTTGATGATTATATGGCAAAATTTTCTCTTCCCCTAGAATTAGGAAATGAAGCTCATGATGCTGAAGTGACCTAAACGACCATTCTTGTTTCTATTTCTGAAATCCTTCATGTTGATAAAGGTTCACAAGCTCTAGTAGTCTCCACTACTCAAATCCCTACTATTGTAACAATTTTTGAAACTCTTTTTGTTACTACTGATAAAACACCTAATGTTGGGGAATCTTTTGGAACACTTGTTGTGCCTACTAGTGCAATTCCATAGGAGATAGGTGACTAGTCATTCATTCCATATGCAAAATTATGTTAGATCAATGTACAACTTTAAAATGTGAATCAACAATCAAAAACACAACTACAGGAGCTTGTTGCATAGACTAAAGCAAGGTCTTCCAATGACAACCTGGTTGCAATCATTCCCAACATAGATCTATTAATTGGTTTGTATTAATTGTTTGCATGAGGGCATTCAAATTCCTTAAGCTAGGGGAAAAATTGATGGGTGCAAAACGTGTTTCATTTTTGTACCCTTTTGTTCCCATTCATTACCATTCCTTGCCTTTTTCCTAATTCCTTTTTGTCATTGATTGCACAATAATATTTGATGCATTTTTAAGAGGTGAAATAATATTTCCAACAGATTGAGACTATGAAATTGATGGTATAATTTAAATGGTTTGCCGTAGGAACTAAAAATGGCGAGGAAACTAGACAAATGAATGATAAAGCATAAAGAGTGGAATGGACTAGGAAGTGTGAGATGCAAATGTTGCACACCTATTTGTTCCCATTTTTGTATTTTCTTTTTTTTGAATTAGTAATTGTTACAATGAAGTCTTGGTTTGTAGCATGCGGCCAACCTGAACAATTAAACTTTCTACTTTGATGGCCAATGGCCATAACAAACTATACACTTTTCTATTTGATGGTCTTTGATATAAAAACATCTATATGCATGTGTGTGTGTGTGTGTGTGTGTGTGTGTGTGTGTGTGAGTGTGTGTGTTTGCATGCATGTGCTATGATTTAAAATATATTAAAACTACAAAATTGCTAATCAAATATATCTGTAGACACCTAAAATTGTCATGTCTAATTATCTTTATTTATTTAATTATTTTAGCCTAATTCTTCTATTAGTTAAATAAATCTTTATTTATTTAATTAATTCATTTATCCTCTTCTAGCCTTATTTCTTATTTAAATAAATACCTTTATTTATTTAAATTACCCCTTTTCCTAAATTAAATAAATATCTTATTTATTTAATTGATCCCACTTCCTCTATTAATTAAATAAATCTTTATTTATTTAATTAATTCATTAACCTTTTCTACCTATGACACATGTCATTCATATCTTAATTCCTACACTACCTACCCTTTCATTATTTTATTATTTCCTCTACCTACCGTCTAATCATAGCTGACCATTTATCTTTTACACCTCTCAATCTTATCCCTCCATTTTTTATAGTGTCTTCTATATAAGAAGATGCTTCCTTCATTATCAAACCCTAACTCACTATGCATTCAGCCCCGACTACGTTTTCAAACTTGCATATGCAATCAAGCCTACTTGCAACCACATTTCCATTCTTTGTTGAGCTCTTGTGCACATATAAAATCAAAGAGCAAATATATCAAGAAAGATCAATGGAGATAGGAAGAATGGAGATCCAAACCCTAGTGGACATGTGATGGTATAATCTTTATGATTTCATTTGATTTGCATTGTCTTAGGTAATCTTCATATGTTATGGTGGATCTTTGTTGTTGTTAGGCTAGGGTTTTGTGGTTGAATTTATTTAGTGTTTCAACATTATTGTTATCCCTTTTCACCGTATACATTTTGGCATGCCCGGTGGGACTCTTGTCCCTTTTGCATTTAACATCTTTTGTTGCAGATTTTGTTTTGAAGTTGCAGATCTGGCATTTCCAACAACATTTTGATATTTTGCGTCTGTGCACTTTTGGATTGCATTTTTTATTTTTTGCCGTGTCTGTGAAACCTAGAACCATGTCTGCGTCTTCGACAATATTTTATTTTATTTTTTGCAGATTTCAAGAAACGTGTTTGTGTTCCTTAGTCGCATCTGTGAAGTCTTCAACCATGTCTGCATTCGAGAGCCGTGTCTATGTCAGATTTAGGCGCGTCTGTGTGTTCTAGAAGCGTCTGTGTCTATGACAACTACGTTTGTATTTGGTTGTTGTGTTTTTGGTTTCATTGATTTAGTTTTTCGTCATTTGGATTTTAGATCTAGTTTATTTTGGGCTAACATTTTCAGATCTAGCTAATGAAATTGGTGCATCTTGTATTGAAAGCAAAATCATTTTATTGAAGGCCCCTATTTTCACAAAGTCTTTTGGATCTAAAATTTACCCAACTTGTGTGCTTGCAGGAAGGGGTGATTATTTCAAACAATCCAAACTACTAATAGATCTTTGTTGCAAGACCTTGGCAAGGATTTTTTTTGTGTGCCTTATTTTCATAGATTAGCAAACACTTCAATTGGTGAACTAAAATTGAATCATTGTCTTTTGTATCTTGGGCAATAGGCTCTTTTTGTTTAATCTTTAGAAGGCCTATCTCCCCGTGTGGTCATTAGGACTACTAGTGAGGAGAGAACAACCCAAGTGGTAGCGAGGAAAACCCACCTCTTCTGAACCACTATAAACAATTGTATTCATGGTGAAAACTATGGATAACGTGTGTTGATTAGTTCATACTAACACTATGTCTCCCCATAAACCCGTTTGATCAAATTTATTTGATCATTTCTAGGCCCTAACCCCTACCGGCTAGGATCCTTCTGTATTTATAGAGCTAAAAGTGCCACATGTATGGCCACATGAGCGGATGCCCTTACTAGAACCTTTTTGTTTTAGAAGCCAAAATCCTTCTAGTTGTTGAGGCAGGAGGTCAGACCTCTGGTAGTGGCCCACACACATACAGTTCTTAGTAGAGATACAAAGTTCACCATGAGGATTTTTCATGGGGATTGATGCTTAGCTGCCCTGAGAAGTGAGTGCCGAGGGTGGAGCTAGTGGGGTCAAGCATCTAAGTATTTGCTCTGAATAGTGTAGCCTCAAGTGAAACTCCATGTGGGATCAACAACTATTGTCTTGGCCAGCCATAAGAATTGTGCTTGACTTATTTTGAATAATCAAACATTCAAGACCAAACACCAAAATATTGTGGCTTTTTGTGTCTTCAAGTGTATGCAAAAAAATTTTTACATCAAACAACACACATTTCTTTGAGTCATTTTGAGTCTAAACACTTGTGAACATTGAGTCCTCATCAACATTGTGTCCTCTTGCCATGAAAAACAGTAAAAAATTTCACATTTGGTCACAACAAACAACTTCATAGATTGAAAAAAATTGCACAAAGTTTGTAGAAATGCGTCTGTGTCTGAAAGACTCGCGTTTGTCTCATCTAAACGCACCTGTGAAAGGCAAAAATGCGTCTATGTCTTTTGAGCAACATCGCACTTACAACATCTCAGAAACACGTCTATGTCTGACAGAATAGCGTCTATGTCATTTAAGCGCGTACATCTATGTTCAAGATTGAAAACTTTCATAATTCAACACACAAGAACAGTCAGTTTCAGACTTATTGAGCTTCCTAGGTTATCTCTCTAGGTTTTCATCTAGCATTCAACCTATCTTTGGGTCTCACAAAGTCCATCATTGCTTTACACCTTGCATTACATTCACATATGTCTAAACTTGAGTCAAAGGGTCACTTGCTTGTCCTCATCACACTTTGTCAACACACTACATACAACAACATTTTGTTAAGTGGTCCCTCATCAAGGTCTATCACCTTTGGGTCTCATTTGGTCTTACTTAGAGTCAAGGTCAACTTACCTCATCAAGAGAAACTATCTTCTCTTTGGAAGTCACACCTACTCTACTACATACATACTTGGACTTACACTTTGGACATTGCAAGTAAACCTTAGATTCATTTATATTCCATCCAACTCTTGGTCTTCCATACTCTTTCCATTTTCATCTAGTCTCACACATCTTGATCAATACCGAGTTCATGGTTGAAACCCATTCCCAAAAATCTAGGAGAGAAGCTAAAGAAACTCAAGAGTCCACAAACATGAGCTCCTATGAGTATGACAATGATATCTTTTTCAATTCTAATCATACTAAATTACCTGACATGGATGCTTATAGAAACATTCCAAATGTTGAGAACATGGACACTATAAACAACAATGATACACACAATGAAAATATGTACAACATTTCAATACATTCAAGAGAAGTGGAAGACTCCATTATGGATCCCCATTTCAATCGATTGGTTGAGGAAATAATGAGGAGGGATAGACAATATTTCTTACAAATGATGGCACAAAGTGGAGACAAGATACCTCATGATTTTGACATGTCTCAAATAATGGAAAATCGACCTTTGCAACAAACTCACTCCAATATGGATCAAAGGAGGCCTAATAGTGGAGGAAATAGAGGACCACATCTTGTGCTTGAATCACCATCATCTTTGTTTCAAAAACCTGGGGTCACATACACACATGGTCAAGCATATGATAGTCACCTTTGCAGACCATTATGGAAGTCTTATGTAGAAAAATATGCTCAATCACATACCAATGCTAAGGATCAACCACCAAAGCAATTGGATATTCGAAGGCATGCTCAAAATCTAGACACAAGGAAACCCCACGTCAAATTTGTGGGCAACACACTAGAATAAACTCATGACATTCCAATAGAGTATGGTATACATGGACAAAGTAGATATGTCGTTCCTCAACATGACTTTATACCAAGTGGTCCATATATGCAGCATCATTATAGACCTCCTCCATATGAACATGTGTATGATCAATATCATCCATATATGCAACATGCTCCTCCTCCACCTGGTGGTTTAGGCATGGGGTATGGTCCAAGAAGTCGGTCTCCACCAAAGAACAATTTGGAGCAACAAATCAAGGACTTACAAAAGAAAATGGAGGACATAAATACACCGAAGCCAACATACACAATGAGAGACATATGTCCTTATCCATTTAACAAGAGCATTACAATGCCTCCTTTTCCTACACACTTTGTGACACCTAAGTTTGATAAGTAGAGAAGAAAAGGGGATCCTAAGGAACACATAACACAATTTTTCACAACTTGCATTGAGGTAGCAATAGAAGAGACATATTTGATGAGATTATTCTGATAAAGCTTAAGTGATCAAGCTATGGAATGGTTCTCCCAACTTCCACCTGGTATTAAGTCATGGGGTGATCTAGAAGAGGCATTTATCCAACATTTCTCATACAACATAGAGATAGACATATCAGTCACTACTTTGTCCAGCACCAAACAAAAGGATGGAGAAATCTAGCCAGCAGATACTCTTGTGAAATTCCACAAAAACAAATGGTAGAAATGTTCACCCAAAATGTTAACAAAGACATTGGCTATGATCTAAGAAAATCTTGTTTGTCCACCTTCAAAGATGCCATTGAAAAAGGCTTAGCAACAGAGAAAGTCCTAATTGAACAAGGAGTCATCAACATATTCAAGGAAAACAAATATGACTTTAAAAGAAAAGATAAGCCAAGATTTTGGAACCAAAAAAAGAACACAGTCAATGATGGTGTTGTTGATGCCAATACAATATGACCCAAAATTGTTTTCTCTGGATCAAGTTCTACAAACAATCAAGTGAATACTCAAACAACTTCCAAATCACGAAGGAAGTACACCCCATTGGGAGAACCACTTGAGTTAGTTTTCAAGAAGCTAGTGGCAAACAAAGTAATCATAGTTCCAAATTTTCCTCCATATGAACCAAAGGTCAAACTGAATTGGTGGAATGATGATGAGTATTGCGAATTTCACAAGAGAAAGGGTCACAAAATAGGAAATTGTCATCGACTAAAGAACATCATACAAGATCTCATTGATAGAGGTGACATTGAGATTGAAGGACACTCATCCAATCAAGAACATGAGATGTTTAAGGAAGCATTCCCAAAACATGACAAGGGAAAAGCTGCAGTCATAGATGACCAAACCAACTATACCAGAGCATCCTATAACTATGATTCAACTATCAATCACATTTCAATGGACAATTATGTCTCTACCATTATCATCAAGGATAAAACACCTAAAAATTCTACCCAAAGACCTAAGATTGTCCTAAAAGGCATTGGATCTTCTTCCAAACCTACCCCTGAATGTAATGTTACAACTCGTCAAGGTAAATTCACTTTTCAAGGTGCTCCAACCAAAAACACAGCTTCCTCATCAACCAAACCTGAGTATGACCTTGTAGAACAGTTGGGGAAGACACCCGCACTTATTTCCATCCTTGAGCTCTTATGCATATCCCCCGCACATAAAGCCATTCTTGATAAAATCTTGAGAGACACTGTTGTTCCTACTGATTTGAACGTGGACCAGTTTCAAGCGATGGTGGGTTACCTTTCTATTCCACACTCCCTTACATTCACAGAAGCCAATGATGCCTCTGTAAGTTAGCCACATAATGCACCTTTGCAGATTGAAGCCTTCATACACAAACATCGAATAAAATGAGTCCTGATAGATGGAGGAGCAGGTCTGAACATTTGTACATTGAGCACTATTAAACAATTGGGATATTCTAATAAAGCTGTGAATTCTACAAACAAAATTACCATCAAGGCATATGATGATGAAGAGCATTCATCTAAAGGCACAATCACCTTACCTCTCAGAGTTGGGCTAGTCACAAAGGATGTGGTTTGTCAAGTTCTAGACCTAGATCTCACATACAATATATTACTAGGACGTCCTTGGATTCATGAAATGAGGGCAGTCCCATCTACATACCACCAATGCATTAAGTTTCCTCACAATGGAATTGAAATACAGTTAATGGTGATCCTAATCCATACATATGCTACAATAACTTGAGACCAAATTACTAAGATAATCATTCCAAGTAATAGGGAAGTTGTCCCTTCTTCTGAATACATTGATCCTGAATCATTAAATCCTTCGACATCAAAGCAAGGTGAGCTTAAAGGGAAATTTCAAGACAAGGGCATGGGTGAATACACTTTGAATCAAACCATGTACTTACAACAAGTCATGAGTTCACCAAAAGAATATGGAAGATCACATCCTAATAAGCAGGTATCTATCATTATACTCAAATGGGACCCAACTATCTTTCAAAGATGGGGTGAACCTGAAGAGGAAGACTTATACAAAATGCTTTATAAAGACCTTGAAAATGATACACAAGATCACATCAGAATACCATGTGAAAAGTATGGCAAAGGATTCAAGATACTACAAAAATTTGGGTATGATGGCAAAAGCCCTCTTGGCTTAAGAAAGGAAGGCATCATTGAACCTTTACAACCTGAATTGACATTCAAAAAGGAATGCTCGAAGGGACTTGGTTTCATGACTTCCAAGGTCCACACTCAAAAGATAGGAGAAGCATTACAAATCAAAGCTGCCAAAATTCAACAAGAGAATCACTATTACACAAACTCCAATGAATTGGAATGGGATTCAGACAAATTTGCCAGTGACTACAAGCTCACCGAGACATTCAAAGAGCCAGATGAACCCACAAAAGAAGAGAAATTTTATAAAAAATTCAAAGTTGGTCAAGAAACAACCCCAGAGGATCCCATGCAGTCCTTGCCTCTAGGTCCTAGGTTGAAATCACATAGAATGAGAACACCTATCCTAGAATGTGCTACTAGTGATGATAATTTGGATTCGTTCACGATCGAGATTGATAAGGAGAGTGCCAATGATGACCTTGATAACTACCTCAACATACCTGAATATAACCACATCTTCACTCTTACCCCCACTAACTTTGAAGACATCAAAGGCCTTCCACTTGTTCACCACCAACTCATTGACTGGGACCATGAAGGACCTACATAGTTTGATACATTCCAACATGATGAAGCTTTTATTGATTATATTCCCATCCAAGATGACCTTCCCCCTGGGGACCATAAAGTGGGATACACTATAGAACTCAATAGCATGGCATATTTTGGTGAGGTTGTCAGGCCTTCTAGTTGCAAAAATATAAAAATAAAAACAAATCAAGGGTCTTATGGCGAAAACCACATTGTGGCACTATCTAACCCCAAAAAAACTAAAAAGAAAGGATGTATCTAAGGGTGAAAACCTCTCTGAGGCACCCAAAGATGGAAGGCTCGACATTCTCCCAGCATCATATGAAGAAAAGTCATCCATGTTGGTAGAGGAGACTATCAAAACAAACATTGGCATAGAAGAGGTTCCACACAACATATTCCTGGCTCAATCATTGACAGAGTCAGAAAGGTCAAAATTCATAAGTTTCTTCACAGAACGACAAATTAACTTTGCATGGTCATACGTTGATATGCCTGGATTCGATCCGGATTTGGTAATGCACCATTTGATAGTTAAACTGGGTGCAAAACTAGTGAAATAGAAATTAAGAAAGATGCATCCACAAGTCGCATTATTGGTCAAAGAAAAGCTTGAGAAATTATTGGATGTCGGATTCATACGCCTAATTGATTATCCTGAATGGATCTCCAACTTAGTGCCTGTTAATAAACCAGATCACAATATCAGAATATGTATAGATTTCAAAGACATCAACAAAGCTTGTCCTAAGGATGATTTTCCATTACCAAATATTGACTTGATTGTCGATCTCACAGCAGGTCATGTGATGTTATCTTTGATGGATGAATTCTCTAGTTACAATCAAATAAAAATCGCATCCTAAGACTAGCACAAAATAGCATTCACTTGTCCTTGGGGAACTTTCTGTAGGAATGTCATGCCCTTTGGGTTAAAAAATGTACGTGCTACATATCAAAGAGCCATGACTACTATCTTTCATAATCTCATGCATGTAACTGTAGAAGATTATGTTGATGACCTCTTGGGTAAATCAGTAGATAGAGATACACATTTGGACATACTTTCAATCATCTTTGATCGGTTGGAAAAGTATAAAGTAAGATTAAACCCCAAGAAATGTGTCTTTGGAGTAACCTCCGGGAAGCTCCTAGGATTCATTGTATCAAAAAGAGGAATCGAAGCCGATCTAGCAAAAGTCAAGGCCATCCTAGAGATGCAACCACCAAGAAATATCAGTCAACTTCAATCTTTGCAAGGGAGACTCCAATCCATAGGAAGATTCATAGCACAACTTGCAGATAAGTGTAATCCTTTCTAACACTTGCTACATAAAAACATCAAATTCAAATGGGATGATAGCTATCAATAGGCTTTTCAGATACTCAAAGATTATCTTTTGAATCCGCCAGTTTTGATGCCACCAGTTCCAGATCAACCTCTATTACTATACATATCAGCTACTTCAACAGCACTGGGGGCACTCTTAGCACAACAAGTTGCTAAGGGCAAATAAAAGGTAGTATACTATATCAGTCGCACATTAGTGGGATATGAGCTAAACTACACACCAATTGAGTGTGCATGTCTCACTGTGGTCTTTGCTTCATAGAAATTATGACATTACATGCTAACTCATAAGACTAAGTTAGTTGCAAGGATCGATCCATTGAAATACCTTCTCAATAAAGCATCACTTAATGGGAAACTAACCAAATGGGTGATGCTCGTGAGTGAATTTGACATTGAGTATGTGGACAGAAAAGAAATAAAAAGACAGGCTATCGCAGATCAATTAGTAGATGCTCCCATGATAGATGATGTTCCTCTAACTTTAGAATTTCTAGATGAATCCATTTTAATAGTGTCACATGCAAAGCCTTGGCAACTCTACTTTGACGGCTCATACACACAACATGGGGCAGGAGCTGGCATCCTCTTCATAACTCCTCAAGGGGATTCTATACCAAAATCATATCGATTATCATTTCCTTGCACTAATAACATAGCAAAATATGAGGCATTAACAACTGGATTATGGATTGCAGTTCAATGGAAGATCCAGGAAATTTGTGTTTTTTGGGACTCTCAACTTGTAATTCGTCAAACAACTAATGACTACCAAACAAAGGATGATATTGATGCCTTACAAAAGAATGGTGGATGACTTGAAACAACAATTCACAAAGATAGACTTTGAGTAGATACCAAGAGACCAGAATAGAGCTGCGGATGCCATGGCTACAATTGCTTCACTAATTGATCTACCACCGAATGAGACCCGCTATGAGTTCTTGGTGGATAACCTTTTGGTTCCCTCATATGAAATCACTCCTACTGAGATGATATGTGTTGTTGGTCTTGAGTCAAGGTTATACGGTTCCATTTTCACATACCTTCATAACAATACCCTACCTCCTGATCTATCCAATAACCAACATCGCACTTTCATTCACCAATCTTCTCGATACGTCATTTTAGGCAATATCCTACACCATCGAGGTCTAGATGGCACTCTTCTTAGATGTTTAGAAAGTGACGAAGCTCAAATTGCATTATGTGAAGTACATGAAGGGATATGTGGTCCACATTCTAGTGGTCCTACCTTAGCCAAGAAACTCAGCAGGACTGGATATTACTGGCCCAATATGGAAAAAGATTCATATCAGTTTGTCAAGAAATATAAGTAGTGTCAACTTCATGGAGACCTCATCCATGCACCAGTGCAAGAACTTCAACCAATTGTGACTCCTTGGCCCTTTTGTTAGTGGGGACTCGATCTCATAGGCAAGGTTCACCCTCCATCTTCTAACGGTCATAAATTCATCATCACTGCCACAGAGTATTTTACAAAATTGATCAAAGTCGTGCCTCTCACACAAGTCACTGGAAAACAAATTGCTACATTCATTCTCAACTATATCATTTGTCGATATGGTATTCCTATTTCCATCATAACTGATAATGGGCATCCCTTCAAAACTTAGGATGTTTGTGAACTCTGTGACTACTTCCATATTACCCATCATTTTTCCACACCTTATTATCCCCAAGGTAACAATCACGCTGAGGCATCTAATCAAACAATTCTTAAAATCTTGAAAAGGACAGTTGACGACGCTGGCCATAATTGGCATATCCAACTTAATCCAGCACTTTGGGCTTACCGCACAAGTGTCTGCACACCTACAGGAGCTATATCCTATTCACTTGTCTATGACACTAAAGCTATCTTGCCTATTGAGGCTGAGTTACCCTCTTTACGAGTCTCTTTGCAAAACATTATCAGTGATGAAGACTACAGGGTCTCTCGCTTACAAGAACTTGAACTATTGGATGAGCGAAGACAAACTGCTTTTAATTATCTCAAGGCTTATCAATAATGAATGAGTCGCAGCTACAATCATAAAGTTAAGCCTCACACATTTGAGATAGGCAACTTGGTTCTTAGAGAAAATCCTAAAAATCAACAAGACAGAGAGAAGAAGGGCAAGTTCAAACCAAACTGGCTTGGTCCTTACATCATCACAGTAGCATATGGATCTGGTGCATATCAGCTCTGAACCACAGAGGGTGAATCTTTAGAGGATCCTATCTACAACATGCACCTTTGCAGGTTTTACACATAGCTCTTCAGAGTATCCTAATTTAAAAATTCAAAAAAAAAAAATTCAAAAATACAAAAACATCATAAAACATAAAAAATCCTTACTTGGTGAAAACTTGGCAAACAGGCGCCTTGTGACACAAAAAAAATTGAAAAATAGAAAATCATTTCATCCAATGGTGAAAACCACTTTAGTGGCGCCCTGGGCAAGTACCATGGTGAAAACTGGGTTACCAACGCCATGTGTAGAGGCATTTCTCCTCCCTCCTTCAGGATTCACTTGCATCCTTTCACTTTGCACACACTCACAACCTATCCATCCATAATAAACTTACCCATTCCAATCATGGCTTGTTATTGATCTACCCAAGATTGGTTAGCCATTCATAATAAACCTCCCTTTTCATATCCTTTCCATCCATAATAAATCAACTCTTATCTGTGGCTAAGACAAATCCTACGTCTAGTAATGGGTGTGGAACTAAGAACATCACATGTTTCGAGGAGTACAGTTTCTTCCAGTTTTCTTCAGTCTATACACACACAATCTGCAATAAAGCAACATCTGCATCGCCAATCCACAATAAAGTTTTGTCTTCTCTGCAATATATTATCAGTTTCAGATGAGACATAGCAGCAACAATGGGCTTCAACAAATCAAATCTTTCAACAGACTTAGACAACATATGGTTGAGTGCTATCTATCCTTTTGTGAAAGTAAACATTGTGACCACAATCAAATAAGACTTATACAAGTGACAAGAGACACTAAACTTGAAGACTACAATGGATGTTGGTGTCGAGTCTTTATTTTCTTTTGATTTTATCTTTTTGGTGACATGTCTTTTAGCTTTTCTAGGATGTCTCTGACTAGAGATTCTATCTCTAAGATGTCTTTGACTAGAAAGGCGAGGATGGGGTATCGTCACCTATTTTCTTTGCTATCTGTGGATTATCTCTTAGTAATGCTATGACTTGTCCAAGGATATGAGGACACTGAGAGTCTAGTATGAACTGGGGCATTCCTTGTTTGTGGTTGTCTTATCTCCATGCAAACAAGTACAATGACTTTCTGGGTCGAACATATGCCTCAATTGTCATAACTTCTTTTTCCATAATAAAGCTCATTGACGATAACACACAAGAAGCTCTTTCACTTTCTGTAAAGCGGAAAATCGTGATCGAACCCTAGTTGCTCTCCCCTCTTCCAACTCCAAGGAGGGAGAAGGGAGATTCACTAGGGTTGATGGTTTTCACTTAGGGGAGAGACTTTACATTCAAAAGAGGGGTTGAAACCCACAAGATCCAATCCCACACAATGCAAGATTGGATGCTAAATGTGTTTCAAGGGTTAAGAAAGCAAGGCTACCCTCTTTCGTAAAGAATGTTGATAGAAAGATTAAGCTAGGAATGCATAGAAAGTGACAAAGATTCGCTTATAAACTGAGATAGGGATATAGGATGAAGCTGCGGACCTAGAATTAGCAGTAAAATGTCGATACGGCGCTGTCCTACAAATTTGAGCAAAAGTTGTCAGGACGATGGCGCCCGGCGTGCACACGGTCCTCCGAAAAATCCGCGAAACGAAGGGGGATCTGTTCGTCTCTGCACAAGGATTCTAGATCTTCAATTTCAGCCGCGTACCTGCAACCTACACACAGAAAAGCGAAGACAATTGGGGGGTTAGGGATTAGGGGTTTGCCTTTAGGTCAAACCCCGGTTTTGGAATTAACCAAGAAATGAGAAATGCTGTAAATGTAATGTAAAACAAGTACTAATACCTTGTTGTAAGGATGTTTGTATCCTTATGTGCGAAGGTATAGATGTTGTTGTTTGTTGTATGTTGTATGTAGCATGTAGTATGTGATCTCCTCTTCAATGGTTGAATCCTTGTCTTGAATGCAACACTTAGCCTTGAATGGAGACTTAGAATGATCAATTGCTTGAAGGAATGCTTGAATGCTTGAATGCTTGAGTATAGTTTCCACGCTTTTTCCATCATATCGAATGAAAGAGGAAAATGTAGTTTATATACTTGTCAATTAGGGTTAATAGACTAATTTTCCCGACCTTAGGCCGACCAGGAAAGATAATTTTCCAATTTGCAAACATAAAGACCCGAAGTCCAAAAGAGACCGGGCCCAAAATAGGACCCAGGGACCAGGGCGCTGGGCGCCATGGTCCTGGGGGACCAGGGCGCTGGGCGCCCTGGTCCTTAAGGACCAGGGCGCTGGGTGCTCTGGTCCCACCTCCCAGGACAACAGGGTGCAAAGGAGATTCAGGCCAGGGTGTAAGAAAATGCAGTTTTCAGTGTCATAATCAGGTTTCGGGGTCTCCATTCAGGTTGCGTGTTGCGTCGCCATTGTGAAGACCTAAATGCGGTCGAAATTGGAAGTGTCGCAATTTTAGGATGCTACATTTAGCCCCCACTTTAGCGGGAGTATAGGCATATGCTCATACTTCCGGTAAAGTACAAAGAAACAACATTGAAAGACTTTCACCACGTCAAGGAGGCAAGATACACCAAGTCCCTAGTGGACTAAGGATCTTACGACTTCGATTGAAAAAGTAAAAGGGAAGATCACGAGGGAGAACCATGATTGTCAGTAGTAAGGTTCCCTCACTATGAGTCATGCAAGAAAGATATCAAAAATTTTCAAGGCAAAGCTAAATTTGCCAAGAAATTTTCAAGTATCTTGAAAAGATATGGACGGGATGTATGCCCCCCTATGTTAAAGCGATCGCTCATGCCTCACCAGGGGTGATTGCTTTAAGGTAGTGATACATATAAGAAAATGAAAAAGGGAAAGGAGCATGTTATCACAAGGATTTAGCCCCCAAGTGTGAGATAAGCCCAAGGATAATAGACACAAAACACAAAGCACGAGGTGACTTCGCTTTCCTCGGGGTTAGTATGCTCTATGATAATTCATGTATGCATAATTGTTCTTCATTCCCCAATCAAGGAAGGTCACCTAGAAGAAGGGAACACATGTATCTTTTGAGTCAACATGAGAGAGATCGAGAGATCTCAATACTTTGCATCATCCTCAAGTAGACAACACTAAGGACAACAAATGGAAGAATGAGAATAACACATAGAAGAAGTAACAAAAGAGAGGAGGAGAGAATCTGCTATGCTAATGAAACTAGTCTAGCACGTCATCTACCCCCCGATCTTGCTGATCAATGTTTCGGGAAGGCAGGGAACACACTAGAGGAGGAACATCCAACATAGCAGATGGAGCTATCACAAGATCCAAACAAGGGCTATGTTCATATCCCAAGCCGCGGTGTTCTTGTCTAGGAGCTAGGATAAGTGCTTTAGAAAATTCGTTAGATAAATGGTTATCAATATCAACAAGTTCATATTCACTATCAGAATGAACAGGAGAAGTAGCATTTTCATCATGAATAACATTTTCATCTATATCACCATCAAGATTTATAAAAATAGGATCTTTAACTCGCACAGGATCAAGACCATCATGCATCTTATGTTTAGGAGATTTCGGCTCAATTGTCGGCTGAGGAGAAAATGGAATAATGCTTGTTGAAGGTGTTTTTGGGGATTGTAAAGTTTGAGCTCTAAGACGACGCTTTCGCCGGCGTTCACGTGCAGAACGATTTCATCTAGTCTTAGTAGGAAGTTGCGAAGATTGAGGAGGAGGAATGTTCTCATCCTTATCACTTGGGTGTTTAGGTTGTGGTCTCTTAGGTTGAACAATAGGAGAAGAGGAAGGTCTCTTCTCTCCATAAGAGGAAGGAGGAGGAACCGCTCCATATAAGGGAGGAATATTTGGTGTAGGAAGGAGACCAAGTACATCATGATAAGGAGGGATAGGTCTACTTTTAGGAAGTTTATTAGATATAGGCATAGTCACATCCATAGGGATGGGTTGGGAATCTTCTTGAGGAAAGACATTGGTTTTATCTTTCAAAGGAAGAACTTCCTTCTCAAGAACGATAGGAATGTCAAGTTTGGGTGTTCTATGTTCACTTAGAGATAGGATCATATCTTTTTTCCACTTTTGATAAGATTTGAAAAGATGATCACTTCGCGGAGGAAGAGATTGGAATTGTTTAGGCCAAAGATAATCAAGAGGAACGCTAGAGGTTCTTTCAGCTGGTTTAAAGAGACTATGATTGACAGTAACAACTTCACCATTTTGGGGAAATTTCAAACACTTGTGAATAGGAGAAGCAATAGCTTTCATGGAAGATAGCCAAGGATAGCCAAGCTTCACACAAAATTGTTCGGAAGATGGAATAATAGCAAAGTTCACATCAAGGGATTTGTTACGGACCTCAATAGGTAATGTAATAGAACCAATTGCAGGAGAAGAAAATGCATCAAATATTTTCACAACCACATCTATTTTGTCATAGATAACTTGATTCAATTGCAAAGTAAAAAGAAATTCTTCAGTAATGACATTAACCATGCAAGAAGGATCAATAAGCACTCCACAGCAAGGTGTATTTTTGACTTTTGCAACTATATATAAAGGACCATCAGGTGCCCTGATAGTTTCGATAGAATCAAAGGTGATGGAAAGTTCTTTAGGGATTTTCTGCTGCTCTACAAAGTTAATCACATTCGGAGTCATAGATACAAGATCATCAGGTGAGACAGAGGAATCAGTAGTATCAATCGCATTAGAGGTATGAGAAGGTAATGGATCGGTGAAAATATGAAGATTTTGGTTAGGAGGAGCTACAGATGTATTGCCTTTATCATTCACTCTAGAAACAGAGATAGTATTATTATCAATCAAATCTTGAATCTTCCCCTTTAAAGCAAAACATTTTTCAGTATCATGCCCAGGTTGACGATGAAATTGACAAAAAGATTTGTTATCAAAATAAGGTGAATTAATCTTTGCAGGATCAATTTTCCTTATAGGAGGAAGAGTAAGCACATTTTGTTCCAATAACTTATTCATAATACTATGCAATGATTCATTCAAAGGAGTAAACTTTCTTTCTTTCTTGAAAAACTTAGAAATAGGAGACACACCTGATGTGGCATTCACATTGTTGTTGATGATGTTTTCATTGAATTTAATGGACTCTCTGTTCGGTTTAAACTTCCCAAATGGTTGTTGACTACTATCACCCTTATCACTCGAAGCCATAGGATGTGGTTGTTCCATTTGACTCACAGTCAGTTGATAATTGTGAAGAGTTGCGCACAACTGTTGGAAAGAAGTAAACTCAGAAAACAGGAGTTTTTCTCTAATGTCTTTTTGTAAATTAGAAATAAAGATTCTTTGAATATCATTGTCAGGCACTGGAAAAGAAATTTGAGCATACAAATGCTTATATCTACCAATGAAATCAGTCACTTTTTCTTTAACACCTTGTTTACAATGCATTAAATCAATCAAAGTAACTTTAGGACTTATATTGTTTTGAAATTGTTGAATGAAAGCATTTGCAAGTTGTTCAAAAGAAGTAATAGAATAAGAAGGAAACGAGCAATACCATTGTAGGGCTTTGTCTCTTAATGTTCTAGTAAACAATTTTGCAAGCAACCTTTGGTCATAAGCAAAATCAGTACATATAGTTTGAAAGGTCTTAACATGTGTTAGAGGATCACCCTTACCATTATAAAGCTCCAAATGTGGAATTTCAACATGTTTAGGGGGAATAGCTCAAACAATGTCAAGAGAAAGTGGGCTTGCAACATCAAATGTGGGCACACTAAAATTAGATTGATTCATAGAGGCAATTTGTTGCTGTAAAGAAGAGACATTTTGTGCAAGATTGTTAATGGTTGCTTCAGTCGAAGAGTTCATATTAGACGTGTTAGATTGTGATGGAGGTGTTATGTTATTAAAAGAAGGTAGAGAGTAAGGTGGTGGGACACTATGATAGTTAGTCATAGGAGATGATTGGATAGGAGGAACACTACAAGGAGGAATGGAAAACAAATTGCCCCCTTGTGTCATGTTCATTTGTGGTGATATAATAGGAACACTCATTGAAGGAATGAATGAAGAAGTTGGATTGAATGAAGGAAGAGGGTTAATTGAAGAAGAGGGATTGCCCCCATGATTAGTGATCATAGGAGGAATGTCTTGTGTTGAAGTAGTCATTATGTTTGATGTAAAAGTAGGTATGCTAGCAATAGGAGTCATCAAAGGAATAGAATGATTGTCTTGAGTAGGAGGTTGTGTATAACCTAAGGTTTCGGCACAACTCTTCATAGGCATCACATTTGAATCCACAATGTGTGCAATACCACACAAAATATCAATTCCATTCTTATCACTTTGAAGCATATGTTTTAGACCCTCAATTAAAGGAAGAGCTTGACTATCAGGGTATTCTTGAGACATCCATTGTCAAAAATCGTCAAATTGGTTATCCAATTTTGAAAGTTGTTCTATAGAAACCTCATGGAGAGCTTCTTCATCATTAAGAGGATTAGAGGAATTACCCATGTCCTCATTAAAAAGGCCATTCAAATTAGGTTCCATCTCCTCAGTAATTAAACCTTGGAAAGACTTAATTCTCAGGCTTCGTCTAACGGGAATAGTGTAAGTAGGGCTTATTGTTGTAAAACTCATGCACTAGAGAGAGAAAAGATTTTGAATTTTTAGAGGTAGAAAATTTCAGTAAAACCAACCAATCTTCTAGATTTAAGCTGTTAAATACAATCAGGACAATCTCCCGAAATTTTGGAAAAAATGTCTGGGACCGTGGCGCTCGGGGTGCACGCGGTCCTCGCAAGTTTTTTCGAAATTTGCAGGGATGAAAGTTATGATGATTTTATAGCTAACCTGAAAAAATTGAGTGATTTTACGATCTGTAGATAGGCCAAATTAAAGTTGCAATCTCAAAATTGAACCCTACGAAGATTGTCGAAAAATGCAAAATTTGAATTTTGAAAAAGAGAGGGAAACTGAAATTTTGAATTTTATGATTTTAGAGGGAATACCAAAAGCAATGCAAGTTTTGGATTTTAAAAATTGACTTAATTTCATGCAAAATTCAATTCTGAAAGCAGAAATCAAAGTTGTTGTAATTAACCACTTAATTTCAAAAGTCACAAATTGCAAAAATTTGAATAAATCACTGAAATTTCGAATGAATGATAACACACTTTTCAGATTTAGGACAGTAAGAAACACAATTTTGACACAAATTTAAATTTCAACAATTTTTAAATGATTAGAAGCCTCAATCCAAGCAATTGCTAGACCAGCTTTGACTGTAATTTTGAAGGTGTTAAAATTGATAAAATCAGCCAAAATTCTGGATTTTAGCAGGAAAATACAGTAAGATCTAGCTCCCGAAATTTCAGAAAAAATGTCGGGGACGATGGCGCTCGGAGTGCACACGGTCCTCGCAACTTTTTTCGAAATTTGCAGGGATGAAAGATATTGTGATTTTATTGCGGAATCCAAAGTTACAGCTGATTTGGAAATGTTTTGATCAGTGAATTTGTAGGACAAAGGTTGAATCAAGAGGGTTTCAAAAATTAGGGTTTTGACATTTAACTACTTAATTTTCAAAATTAAAGCACAAATATGAATTGATAATTTGTAATAGAAGGGAAAATCTGAAACAAACATTAACAATTAAACATTTCACAAGTTTAATTACTTAAAAAGAAAATTTAGGGTTTTTATGCAATTAACCTCTAAAATTTTGCAAAAGATCAAACATGGAAATGTAATCAAGGAATCCAATTTTCAGATCTAACTATGAATAATCAGAAAAGATGTTCACGTCGGGTTCACCAAAATGTAAAGCGGAAAATCGCGATCGAACCCTAGTTGCTCTCCCCTCTTCCAACTCCAAGGAGAGAGAAGGGAGATTCACTAGGGTTGATGGTTTTCACTTAGGGGAGAGACTTTACATTCAAAAGAGGGGTTGAAACCCAGAAGATCCAATCCCACACAATGCAAGATTGGATGCTAAATGTGTTTCAAGGGTTAAGAAAGCAAGGCTACCCTCTTTTGTAAAGAATGTTGATAGAAAGATTAAGCTAGGAATGCATAGAAAGTGACAAAGATTCGCTTATAAACTGAGATAGGGATATAGGATGAAGCTGTGGACCTGGAATTAGCAGTAAAATGTCGATACGGCGTTGTCCTGCAAATTTGAGCAAAAGTTGTCAGGACGATGGTGCCCGGCGTGCACACAGTCCTCCGAAAAATCCGCGAAACGAAGGGGGATCTGTTCGTCTCTGCACAAGGATTCCAGATCTTCAATTTCAGCCACATACCTGCAACCTACACACAGAAAAGCGAAGATGATTGGGGGGTTAGGGATTATGGGTTTGCCTTTAGGTCAAACCCCAGTTTTGGAATTAACCAAGAAATGAGAAATGCTGTAAATGTAATGTAAAACAAGTACTAATACCTTGTTGTAAGGATGTTTGTATCCTTATGTGCGAAGGTATAGATGTTGTTGTTTGTTGTATGTTGTATGTAGCATGTAGTATGTGATCTCCTCTTCAATGGTTGAATCCTTATCTTGAATGCAACACTTAGCCTTGAATGGAGACTTAGAATGATCAATTGCTTGAAGGAATGCTTGAATGCTTGAGTATAGTTTCCACGCTTTTTCCATCATATCGAATGAAAGAAGAAAATGTAGTTTATATACTTGTCAATTAGGGTTAATAGACTGATTTTCCCGACCTTAGGCCGACCAGGAAAGATAATTTTCCAATTTGCAAACATAAAGACCCGAAGTCCAAAAGAGACCGGGCCCAAAATAGGACCCAGGGACCAGGGCGCTGGGCGCCGTGGTCCTGAAGGACCAGGGCACTGGGCGCTCTGGTCCCACCTCCCGAGACAGCAAGGTGCAAAGGAGATTCAGGCCAGGGTGCAAGAAAATACAGTTTTCAGTGTCATAATCAGGTTTCGAGGTCTCCATTCAGGTTGCGTGTTGCGTCGCCATCGTGAAGACCCAAATGTGGTCGAAATTGCAAGTGTCGCAATTTTAGGATGCTACACTTTCATGTCTTCTATTTTCCATCCCCCTTTCTTGATTGACTTCCATTGTCCTTCTTGAGTCTGCGTAGCCTACTATCATATGACTAAGTATAATGACACACCAAAAATATTTGCATTTCATGTAGTTTCTCCTACATTACCACATATTAAGCATTTCATACATACATATAGATATCACAATGGCATCACATCCTACACATAACACATGTTAGCACATCTTACATTTTCATCATGCATCTCATCATTTGCATTATCATATTCATTTGTATTTCATACATTCACATTTGCATTGGCAAAACATATAAAAAACATAAAAGAACAAAAATGTTGCATTTCATCATCTACATATTTGCATCCATATCATAATCATCACATAGAAACATAAAACATAAAACATATAAAAGCATCACATAGGTACACATGCATATAGCTGCCGCAAAGATCAATCATCTCATATATATATAATCAAAAGTGTCATGATAAAATGATGTCAACATCATATGGCTACAATCACCCGAAGGTGTCTACATCATCATACAAAATGGTACAAAACTGATACATAGGGAGCCCTCTATGGCTATGATGAACTCCCTCCCTCGGATCCGCCTGGCCTCGATAGAGTCTAAGCCCTAGAAGGACCCACCCCAAGATCATCTCTCTAGTCCCCTCTATCTAGTGGTGGTGGAGGACCCATAACCCCACCACTGGATGCCTGTCTCCTCTGACTCCCTCCTATGGCCGTCACTGTCCACAATGGTCTACGAAAGCTCCTTGCCTGTGGATCTGGTGGTAGTGCCCCATAGTATAGGTCTCACTAGTAACCTATCTCCTCCCCTGCCCACAGAACATAGGCATATCCAACCCCTATGTCCTTTGTCGCCTGCCTTCCAGCCCTCAGTACTATCTCAGCCTCAGTATAGCACTAGATAGCTTGATCCCACTCATGCTCTGTGTCCCTCAGTAGCCTCCTAAGCCTAGATGTCTCCCTCTCTAGGTCCTGGATCTCATCTGTTTGTCCCTACCAGATCTCCCTTAGCTCAAGCAGCTCATCCTCCTCCTCCTTGGCCCCCTGTGCCTTTGGCTATGGCTTTGCTTGTGGCTCCCCCTGTACTGGTGGCTGTGGCTATGCCTGTACCTATACCTATCTCTGCCCCTATCCCTGCACCTATCTAGGACCCTGTGCTGCTGGCACTTGTAGTGGCAACCAACAACGACCCCTCACCACCTAAGCCTGTCTCTCCTCCCCACCCTTTCTCCAAATGTACCTCGCCTCCTCCATCTACCTCTCCCCCCACCATCTCCATCTATCAGCAACCCTGGGTCTGTCAGTTGTGGAAAGGGATGCTCAGGCCAATATGCAGTGTACTTTGCATCCATACCTGCATCCTCAATCTCTAACCACATATCCCATGGCATAGGCACCATCTCTACTAGTTGCATCATGACCTGATCATACAACAACAATGGCCCAAAGTGTGCCTGATCCCTCACTATCCGTGCATACATCGCGAAACCCCATGGCATCTGTTGAATATGGCCAAACTACCTGCATACCCTGTCAACAAGCTATCTCTCCAATACATAAGGTGTCTGCATAATCAGATATTTACTCTGGAAGGTATAAGGTAGATCCAATGTGTCATCCTCCCACTACTCGCACTCACGGTATGACCTCCATATCATAGTGTCTATCTCATCTAGGACTCGATGCCAATACTCCAACCTGCCAATCTGTGGCTGTGATGAAATCATATCGTACAAATGAACAAATCTGTGTCCATGACCCCTGCCCCTAAAATGTATCAGTCGAGTAAACAGTAGATACTCATATGCCCACACCTGCAACAATGTAACTCCGTAACCCAATCCTACGGATCCATGATAAACAAACTGATGCAGCTCATAGTATAAGTGTGCTAGCATGCATGGTCCCCAGGCATATTTGGTGTGCTATGTAACCAGCGTCTCCAAGGTGCTCCCCTAGCCTACAACCAACCCTCATGTTGCCCTATCTGGAAACAGGAACCCACTGATCACTGCTCCTAACACTGCTGGTAATGCCAGTCCTGTCACTATCATGCTATCCCATGCCACGTGTCTAGTCCTCATCTCTAGTCCCGGATCCTAGAACACTCGTCTCAAGGCCTCCTTGTCTCCATCTCGATCATAGGGTATCAACTCCCCATCGATCAGTATCCTCAATATCCTGTATACATCCTCCAAGGTGACTGTCATCTCACCCATCGGTAAATGAAATGTGCATGTCTCAAAGTGCCACCTCTCAGCAAGTTCAGTTAACAAACCCATGTTTGCCTGAAACTCAGGCACATACAGAATCTATCTGAGACCCATAACCTCAATAGTAGCTTGGTCCTTGAATGTCAGCTCTAGTTGTAATCTCTGTGTCGATAGGAATCTTCTCATGACTCTAGCATAGGCAAGTATTCTTGCAGTCAAACAAATCAATCATGTTAGTCATAGTGGCATTCCCTGTCCATCACAAAATGCTTCTTTTTATCTTAAGTGCTTATGATCCTCTATCCTAGTGACACTCACTGTTCATCACAAAGTGTTGCTTCTAGCCTAGTGACACTCACTGTTCATCACAAAGTGTTGCTTCTATCCTAGTGACACTTACTGTTCATCACAAAGTGTTGCTATCTATCCTAGTGATACTCCCTATTCATCACAAAGTACTATGTGTTTTGCACTCCCTGTTCATCACAAAGTGCTACTCATATTTGCACTCCCTCTTCATCGTAAACTACTGCTCCTATTGGTACTCCCTGTTCATCACAAAATACTATGTCTTGGTACTCACTATTCATCACAAAGTGCCTCGATCTATCTTATCCTAAGGCCTCTACTTGAGTGTATCCTCTTGAGTAGTTTCCTAATTGGCAACATATGTTCTATCACAGAATTATCAATCCTAGCCCTATCTGCTATCCTAGTCTTCCCTAGAGGACCTGCTTGAGTGAATCTTCTCAGCAGTTTATCCAATCGACAACATATGTTCATCACAGAACTACTAATTTGACCTTGAAGACATAAACATGCCTTCATGACACAAACATGCTTACAGACTACACAAACGCACTTGCTCTGCACAAACGTGCTTGAGATATACAGACATGCCTATGCTCTACATAGATGCACCTGTCCTGCACAGACGTACCCACATCTCACAAACATGTCTGCACAACATAGACACATTTGCATTTGACATAGACACTGCTAAATTCATAGACGTGCCTGGCACAAACATAGACGCGCCTGGCAC
Source organism: Cryptomeria japonica (assembly GCF_030272615.1). Classification (NCBI taxonomy): domain Eukaryota; kingdom Viridiplantae; phylum Streptophyta; class Pinopsida; order Cupressales; family Cupressaceae; genus Cryptomeria; species Cryptomeria japonica. Next base: position 351,073,218 of record NC_081411.1, on the reverse strand, counting down.
CAACGCAGATGTGCCTACACATTTTTGACATTATCCTAAAGTGCATTTATTGCACTACCTAGCATGCATTTATGACAACATTTATTGCAATAAAGTACAAAGAGGTTTTGTGGTACTTATCAGCTCTCCTACATCTGCTAGCCTCTAAAATCGGCGAATGCGATCGAATCTATGAACCAATGCCATCGCTGCTGACTGTTCCTGCTCTATTTTGTCTCTGCACTTTGATCTCTTGGATGTGTGGATGACAATGAGGATGTATTCCCCTCGTGGTCTATTGTTTAGACTTCCCTAGCCCTAGCCCTAGCCCTCGTTTCTCGAGTCAGTCTTCTTTATCCCAGGACTCTGTCACCCTATCCTCTTTGCTCAGTCCATTCTACCCTTTCTTTCTTATCGAGAGATTGTCTCTGATCTTTTCAGACATTTTCATCCAATCTCTCAAGGGGGCATATCATTCCCATCATGGGGCAACTTTGTATCAGTTTATATTATCTTCTTTGAAACAATGCGACAAGCTGCATTGTCTCAAAGAGGGGCAAAATGTAGACACCTAAAATTGTCATGTCTAATTAAATAAATATCTTTATTTATTTAATTATTTTAGCCTAATTCTTCTATTAATTAAATAAATCTTTATTTATTTAATTAATTCATTTACCCTCTTCTAGCCTTATTTCTCATTTAAATAAATACCTTTATTTATTTAAATTACCCTTTTTCCTAAATTAAATAAATATCTTATTTATTTAATTGATCCCA